>NC_056748.1:1022083453-1022186822 GCF_019279795.1 Protopterus annectens | reverse complement strand
CCAGTGCTTCGTGTCTTTGCCCCAAGTAGTTGAGATTTAATTTGCACACACACACACACACACACACACACACACACACACACACACACACACACACACACACACACACACACACACACACCCCACACCCCACACCTGGGAAAGGCTGGCACAGATTTACTAGCTCTACCAACTTTTCCCAGATTCACTAGGCTCTTAAAAGGGTATCCAACTATAGAGTGAAATTAATATAAATAAAAATGGTAAAGTTGAATACTGCGGTGGTGGTAATGATGTAGCATTGTCGCCTCATATTAAGACTGTCCGGTTCGATTCTCAGCTAGAACGTCTTCTGCGTGGAGACGTGTGAATGGGCATACCTTCGTTGAAGCTTGTGCATCAGGGCTGGCAACACGGCACGTAAAAATCTACTGCCAGTCATTAGCAAACCGGAGTTCCGCTGTTTCGACCCCTAGCCGGGAAAAGCCGAAAGACGCAACAACAACAAATGGTAAAGTTGACCAAACAGACAAGTCTTTCATGAGTGGCCAAAGTTAAATTTATTTTCTAAAATGGACAAGGCACAATGAAAAGTTTAAAGATATTTAATAATAAATAATAAAAGATCATGAAATACTAAATATCTACTTAAAGTAACTCCAGAGGTTCAGCCACAGGAAATATTAAAAATAACACCGATGGAAAGTTTCACACTGTTATACAAAAACAGTATTCAGCTAGCGTCACTATTTACTCCTGATTGACTAATAGAATTACTGTTCCTACTTACTGCATTGAGAAAGGCAAGATGGGTGAGTGGTCCTTGTCAGATCCAAGACAGAATACAGAATGCTCCTGAGACTTCAGTCTTCTCTAATATTAAAACATTTCTGCACAGAATGACGGCACGTACATCTGGTCACCTGACTGTGTTTCCCACACTATCCCCATCACTAGAAGCTGCCAGGGTTTAGCACCTATATGCTACAATGCACACTAGACCTTTAGCTAAATTTTATTAAATCATCTGGAAGCCATGAAACAATAAAACCATTCTACTCTTCCTAGGAGCTACAACCTATTCTCTAGCACAGACATTGAATCTCTGGTTCCATTCAAAACTGTGGGATAACATCTTTATGGCTTAACCCATAAAGTGATTTAATTTCAAATATATATTTTTTCAAAGTCAGGTGGATTAACCTCTTATTGTCCAGTATATGTTACAGTGTATACAGTTAAGCAGTTACAATAATGCCAGCAGGAACCACTGTTGAGACATTTCAACACAAGTAACTTTACAAATACATTTTCAGCCCAAGCAACTATTCAAATCAGTTTGATATACAAACAACATATAATTTACAAAATTCCAGCTAGCTGTCCTGGCATATGTTACACATCCACTGCCCGTACTTAACTTGACATGACTGACAGTGCCTCCTGTCGTCACACCTGCATTTATCTGTTTCTCCTTCATGTTCAGTGGACTTTGTAAACCAACATGTATGTGGTCCACTATCTTGGGCTGCCAATAGTAACCTTTCATCTTTTGGTTTAAATTCCCCTCCTTAACCATTCCTGCATTTGATCCTGATTAACATGAGGTAGCTCCAAGATTGTTCTATACTTGTAACTATATTTATGCATTTCCACATTTCTTGCCTTCTTATTTAATTCTTTACCTTATATTCTTTCTTTTGCTTTTTGGCACATTCAGTTGCTGCCTGATTTTTATCTACTTCTGGTTTGATTTCCATTCCTGCTTGATGCTGATATGCTTCTGCTAAGCTAAACTAAGCAGGGAAGTCATTTTAGACTTACTCTCCTCATGTTTCAAAACTTTCACTACGCTTGGGACTTGTGAGGTCCACATATATGTATGCAGTCCCACAACTGCAAATCTATTTTGAGGAGGCCCATACCAACTTCAGAATGGGGAATATATAATCTTGGTATGCAATGATTTCTATAGATCATTTGATGAGCATGAAGCACATTTTGTACACATGTTCATGGAATGTAAAAATACTAGTGGAAGGAGATAAAGAAGTTCAAGAGGAATTGGGGAGGTTGCATTAGAAGTCAGTCTGCAGCAGTCCGAGAAGAGAAGGAACTGATTTCCAGAGGCAAAGCAATGAAATGCAGCTGATGGAATGGAACTTGAGTGACTGCAAAATAATTTACAATAATAGGAAAAATGCAATAACAATGAGAAGTAGTGTTACAGCATGCCATCAAGGCATGTGGCAGAGTACTGCTTAGTGACCCCATGGCACACCACCTCCTAGAAATGTCACAGACCTAGATATGCCTGCTGCCTTGATGACAAGTTACGCCATTACATCTTGCATTTATATGGGTAGTGACTTGAGGTCAGTGTCATTCCTTTTTTGTTGAAATATTCGGTAGCCATTCTGGCTCTCCTACAATGAATGCATGCCACTTCAACTGTTGCAGTTGGATCCCTGTCTTTTTCAACTGCTGCAGATAATGACCCCCACAACCGTTCATGAAAATAAAAAAAGGAGAAATGGATAATGGCAGTCAGACTAAAAAAAAATATATATATACATATATATATATATATATATATATATATATATATATATATATATATATTCTTTGAAACATCTAAAATCCATACCATAACATTGAGACCAGAATATTTAAAACCCATAACATCTACCATAACATAACATTGAGACCAGAATATCTAAAACCCATAACATCGAATTTCATAATGTCTAACACTACAAATCACAAGAAAATAGCATCCCCTCCACATATGATACCAAACACACTTTTTTCTATGTTTCTGCAAGGGGGGCAAGCCCACCTGCACCCCCATGTGGGGGGCTCCGCGTCCCATACCCCCTGTAAATTAAATATACCAACTCCAAGATCACACTACAGTGGAAAAAAGTTAATTTCCTAACCCCACGGTATCAAGCTCCCCTGCAGAAATGTAGTAAAAAGTGTGTTTGGTAGTTTGGTGTCATATGTGGAGGGGATGTTATTTTCATGTGATTTGTACTGTTGGATGTTATGAAATTCAATGTTATGGGTTTTAGATGTTTTGAAGGGGACCTGTGTGTGTGTGTGTGTGTGTGTGTGTGTGTGTGTGTGTGTGTATATATATATATATATATATGTATATCTAGATATATATCTATGATATATATATGTATATATATATGTATATATATATATCTATGATATATATATATATAGATAGATATATATCTATGATATATATATATATATATATATACATATATATATATATATATAGATGTATATCTGTGATATATATATATATATATATATATATATATATATATATACATAGATATATATCATAGATTATGATGTATATCATAGATATAGATAGATATCGTGTGTATATATATATATATACTGTGTGTATATATATATATATATATATAATCAAACAAATCTATAATGTATATCAGAAAAATTACATTACACAAACCTGAAAATGATGTATCCGAAATGAAAGAACACATACTGCATTACTTTGCAATCTTGTCTTTTTTTTTTTCTTGGTCTCCTTTTCTCTCCCATGTGCTTTCTCTTCTGTCACTGAATTGACTCCTTCATTCCACATCACAGAGGCAAGGATTGGCCAAGCACAGACATCATTCTGGTTTCATATGGAAAATAGTTGCTCTATATTATTACTTAAAACAATGAGACTACAGATGGTTGTGGCAGTTCCTTCTGAACACTCAGGGGTGCTAGACATTTAATAACGGAATACATCTTCAGAGTGGAACTATGTCTCTAGTTTCATTAAACCATTTACTGCCCTTGATCTGCTTGATCATTTGCTATTTCATAACTTTAAACAGTTATGATATTGGGGTACCAGTCTCCACTTTATCTTTTTATGACAATATCCAACTCACTCAGTCATGCTCTCCAGTCCACCAGCATAACACAGAATGTGCATACACTATCTATTGTACACAGGGCTGGCCTTAGCTGAAATGGCACCCTATGTGAAGTAGTGCTCCGGTGCCCCTTAATCCCCACCCACACCACACATGAAACACCCCTATTTGAGCCACACCCACTGGGTCATTCCCCAAGAAAGCCTCTCCAGTCATTTCCTTAATTTATTTAAATGCTTAGGAAGAAAGATACCTTGTAATGTAGTTAAACTGCAGCTACCTTTGCATATGTATTTTCTACTTGAAATACCAGAGCCAGATCATGGTCAAGTAGAGTCCTAGGAAGGGTAATAGACCACCACCCCAGAGCAACCCCCAGCAGCAGCCCCCTCCTCAGCCATTCGTGTTCCATTATTTGGTTATCTCACCAGTTACCATGCATACTGTTCTATTTGCCTCTACAATGATTACAGATATTGAAATAAAGTAGTACAAACACAGCCATTTGTTAAACAAACATTACAGTCTCACAATGAAAACAGACTTGGCACGAGTAGTCAACTTCTTTGTTCTTGAAACTTACGTTTATTGAAATGGCAAAACTCACATTCATTGAAACGGCATGAAAACCCACATTCATAGAAATGCATCTGGTTGGTGGAGAATTGTTTACCTTTGGGCTGTTATCAAAACAGACTCCTTGCACACATTTTTTTAGGGCCATGCATACATGCATTCTTTAATTCACTTTCCTAATTGTATTGAATTATATTCCTTGTGTAATACAGCACTACTTGTTAGAATATGTTTTAAATTTGTAGTTTTAAACATTTTTTTTAATGAGCAATGAAACAAAATGTATGAACCAATAACTACCCATTCCAGAAAATTTCAACAATAAAAGGCCACTCAAGACTTTCATTACAATCCGCCAATATTATTCCACACACACAATCTCTGCAGAAGTAACATCATCTGAATTCCACATTAAATAAGTCTGTAACTAATGATGAGGTTGCTACTGGCAAACAACTTTACACATCAAGGTTACCTACAAATTCAGTGCCTGCTGCCGTTGAAAACTTGCCTATATTACATTACAAATTAGTAAGTTGGTAATATTGCAGTAGGAAATGACTAAAGTTCACGGTCACTAGGCATCATACAAAAGGACATACTCAGGAGTGTAGTACCCCTGTCTCCCCTTATAATGCACCAAATAAATCAACAATCATATAGGCACTGCATATTAGCACTCCATCTACATGGTGTGGGAGTAGAATCCACAGCCTTCTGCACCAAAGGCATTTTTGCTACTAACACTGCTTTCAGATTTTACAACACAGTGTGCCATTTGATAAACAAAAAACAGCTAGTTGCACACTGAAACCATTTACACTTGTTACAGTGTGTTCAATTTGTAGTTTTGAACATTTTTCCAGTAAGTAATGAAACAAAATGTATGACCCAATAATGACAAACCTGCCCATTTCAGAACATTTTAACCATAAATGGCCCCTCAAACTTCCTTAAACAGTATCAGTCAGTAAGCACAATCTCTGCAGAAGTAAAATTCATCTGAATAATTCTATATTAAAGAGATTTGTAACTAATGAAGAGGCTGTTACTGACAAAAAACTTTACATTTCACTGTTCCATCTACAAATTCAGTGCTTGCTACTCTTGAAGAATTAATTGCCTACGTTGCATTAAAGAAAAAAAATGGTACACTGGTAATACTGCAACAGAGAATGACTGAGAAACAGACAAGTTCATAGTTACTAGGCATCTTAAACAAAGGAAGGCACACTAAGGAATGCAGAACCCCTATCCCCTCTTAAAATTAAACAAATTGGCAACTAGGACAATACATACCATGCCTCCATACCTCTCAACCTCTTGGCACAATAAATCTGAACAAAGCCTAAAATAATGGGGGATGGGCATAAAGGCCCCTTAACAGGGGCAGATTATAAAGTTTGCTCGTATAGACTTAAAAAGTTTTAAATCCTCACTGATTTGCCAGAAAAAAACACATATTTTATGAGGAATAGGTCAAAAATATGAGGCATAGGTCTGGACAGTTGAGAGGTATGATACCTCTCAACCTCTTAGTGCAAGAAATCTGGACAAAGCCTAACATGATGTAGATGCAATGGCAGAAAAAGTAGGGATAGATTTTAAATATTGCACTTTTGAAACTTAGAAAGTTGATTTTTTTATACTACTTTCTTTGATAGGTACTGTAATATCTTTTATAGCCATATGAGCTACCATCAACTCAAGCAGATAGGTTCTTAGTTTAAGGTCTAATCTGAAGGGCAGCACAGTTAGGAGTGCAGCACCCACCAAAACCTTCCCTGCAGTGTTAGCAGTCTAGCCAAAATAATTGTATGCAATTGTTAAAGGAAACATAAAAAATATTTTGTCCTAAATCTCAAGATGCTTGCCATTTTTTTCATGTTTTCTCCAGGACAAAGCTGCCCATTTAGGGACTGTTCTGTTTAAAGAGGAAAAGGTGATAACCCTAGTTTTAAATTATATGAATTTTATTATGATGACTACTGCTGTAGTATAAATTAGTTCAGAGCCGGAAGATGCCGATATGGTGTGTCATAGGGAAATATCCTGCACATCACAGCTCTTTATCTCAGATAGGGATGTGTGTGTGTGTGTGTGTGTGTGTGTGTGTGTGCGCTTGTTTAAACATTTGTGCACGAGGCTGTATGAGTGCACTGTACACCTCTATTTTTTGTAAATGGAACTTTAGAACAAGTTGTGTACACATGACGTTTGACTAAATGTGTATGTGCTGGACAAGACAACGAGAAAACCACTGAATTTCTACACACATACTTTCTCTTGCATACAGAAACCACGTTTAAACTACACAAACACACACACACATACACTTGTTTACCTTTTATTTAAATGAAACGGCCACACGCATACACACAGAATTAATCCCCCTCAAAGTGCTTGTTTAATTTCCACGCACCATCATAAAACGGCTTTTCATCAGTGTTTGTGATTGGCGAACGTGCGTATGACACACATACATTTCTCCTTAAAGGTAGTGGAAGCCTCCTCGTCACACTGCAGGTATAAAAGTGGGAGGGCACTCGCTCCTCCCCCTCGACCTACGATTCTGGCACCCTATGGTTTATTTATTCATTTTAATTAATGTATTTTTCTTGTTATGCGTTTGCATAATAAGCAAAGTAAATGAATTAAAATAAATGAACACAAACTGCGCCCTTTACTGTATGGCGCCCTAGGCAGTTGCCTAGTTCGCCTATGCCTAAGGCCGGCCGTGATTGTACAGCACCCTATGGCTTTCCTACACCTTGAGTGCAAATTGGATGAGGTTACATTTGCTTAAGTTCATCTTACTGATGTTAAACCCACCAATTGCTATTTTAAACACTACACCATTGCTGCTGCTGCAGTTCTAAGCTTTTACCAACAGTGCTTCCTTTTCCTTCCTTTTCTTCATGTTAGTATGACCATGGAGTTGGTATATATAAATTCAGGATGTGTGTCTTCATCCACTTGAATTTCCAAACAGTAGTACTCAGTAAGTTAGTTCTTGTCTGAAATGCAACTCAATCAATTATAAGTGAAGCCATAAATACACATCAGTTCCCCTACAGCACATATTTTGGGTGTGAGAGGAAAGCAAAGCAAAGTGCCCTGCAAAAGCCCATACAGACAAAAACAGAATATGCAGACTCCACACACAAGGTGCCACAGCTAATAATCAAACTGAAGAACCAAGCATTGTGAGGCAAAAATGTATAAACTAATATTGAAAGGGTGAAGTTTTGGCATGCAGTGAATAACAAGTAGTGAAAAGAACCTGAGAGTGTTGCTTGATATAATAGGGAACAAATGATATGGGCTGATGTGCAGTTTAAAGGCAGCAGAGATAAAATATTCAGCTTGTGTGGGTGACACAGTGGTGCAGCAGTTAGTGTTGTTGCCTTACAGCAAGAGGTTCACTGGTTTGATACTTGGCTGGGGTGCCTTCAGTGTGGAACTTGCATATCCTCCCTGCATTTATGTGGGTTTGCTCTGGTTTCCTCCCACTTTCTAAAGAGTTGTTCTTGGAGCGTTTCTCCCTAGGCCTCTACTGAAAATGGGCTCTGTCCCAGGTGGACTTTCCCGGTAAACAAAGGTAAAATAAATTGTTATTTAAAGACGTTGTAAGGATTTTCCAAAACTGTTGTATGAGTCTAATAAATGTTTACATTTTAAATAGTTATTCATATAGTGATTCTTGTTACTATTTATTTAAATCTATTTAAGCCTTGAAAAAGTGTAGTTGTGTAAGTTGAACTTACCATAATAGCAGATGTTGGAATGAACAATGCTGCAGCAGCCTTAGCTATATGGATTACATCCTGCCAAGGATATAATGCCCGGCCAGCTTCCAAAGCTTCTGGGCATCTTCCATGCACCCAAAATGTCAGCTGAGCTGACTAAAAGACAAGTTTGAGTGTGAAGCCTTTCAGAGCTTTCCTTACAGGAGAGAGAGAGAGAGAGAGAGGCTGACCACTGAAAGGACTATGCTGTTAACAAAAACAACAACAAAAAAATATCCACATCCTGGCATAAAAAAGCAGATCAAAAATTGAGGGTGGAGGGAGGGAGCAGCTACTGTAGCAGTTATCATTCGAACATCTACTGTTATGATAAGTTCAACTTGCACAACTATATTATGTTCATCATATTGATCACTGCTGCATCAGCCTTAGCTATATGAGTATATTACCAGCGCTAACTACATTTGAGAGGTGGAAGGAAAAGACTCCAGGAACTCCTGATGAATGGTCCTAGCAAAGCTTGATCTGGACTTAGAGAATGAATCAAGCTTATAGTATTTTGTAAAAGTATGTACACAGGACAAAGCAGCAGTTTCTAGAATATTTCTAGAATTCATACCTTTCCAAAAAGCTATAGATGAAGCCAAGGACGTGATAGAAAAGGTCTTGACCCTTCCTGGAATAGATATGTTATGGTGAGTATTAAAAAAAGGAATAGCCTTAAACATTTGGAAATATTCTGTTTTGACGAGGTTGTTCCTTTTTCTTACCTTCATAAGGAATAAACAACTGATCCAAATATCTGAAAGATTTAGTTATGTGCCTGAGTTGAGTGTAGACATCCAATGTATGGAGCATTCCTTCTCCCTTATTTTTAGGTTTAGTAAAGAAAAGGGGAGATGGATAGTATGGCTTAAAGAAAACTTGGATACCACTTTAGACATAAGATTTGTTCTCAAAGAAACCCTGTCACTATGGAAAATGAGGTAGGGTTGACTCACCATAAGAGCTTGCAACTCAGATGCCCTTCTTGCACAGGTCAGAGCAATCAGCAAATTCATTTTAAGAACCTCAAGTCAGACAGATTAGTTGGTTCAAATGCAGTGTTGGCTTCTCTAGCATAAACTTAAGATCCCAAAGATGGATCACTGGTTTTCTTGGAGGCCTCTTATGCAAAACTCATTTCAATAACATTTAAACATCAGACTGTCTTGAAAGAGGAGGATATATGGACAGACAAGCTGAAATGGCAAATAAATTAACCTTGATAGAGGAACAAGAACGGCCATAGGATAGTAAATACAAACACAAATATTGTAAAACCTGAGAACTTAGCCCTGAATGAGTGTTAGTTATGTTGTTGGCACCAACTAGAAAACCTTCTCCATTTGCTAACATATGGTTTTATAGTAGCAGGCTTTCCTTCCTCCATTATTACCGGCTGCACATCCTTAGCAAACATGTGCCTAAATGGAATTAAGACACTAATCTGGGCAGTCAGTTGAAACAGATTGATACTGGAGTGTATCAAACACCCCTATTCTTGTTCAAGTAGATCCAGTTTGTGAGGAAGCTTGTGGTAATTGCCCCTGGCCATTTCTGAAAAAAGGGAGAACCACACTTGCCTAGGTCAGAAGGGAGTCACCACAGTGTTCTTGGGCGATTCCTTCTGAATCTTCAGAAGTACCCTGGATATTGGTGGAAAGTGTGAAAAAGAATACAGGAACATTCCTGCCCAAAGAAAAGAAAAGGCATCTATGTTTAAGGCCTTCTTAACAGTCTTGAAACATCATTTTACTGTTTGAGTATTCAAACAGGAGGCAAAATGGTCTATTTGAGGAACTCCTCACAGATGGAGCAAATCTTGGAAGACCTCCAATCTAGTTTCCATTCATGACGGTCTGCCCTGGTCCTGCTCAGCTTATCTACCATACCATTTTTCTCCGATTAAAATGTAGGATGACTGTAGATTGTACTGTGAAGTTGTATTCCAAGCTAACATGGCCAGTTTGCAAAGGGGGTACAACCTGGTTCTCCCTTGCCTGTCAATGTAACAGCTGACTCCAGTATGTCTGAAACCACTTGAGGTCCCAACACCAAAGTCTGTGATCAGGTCAAGCATCTCCTAGATATGTATGTGCTTGTGTCTGTGTGTTCCACACCCTTTACACTTTTTTTCACTTCTGAACTGCTCCTCAAGCAGTCTGAAGCATGTGGGGTGACTGGCTACTTTAGAGCAGGGAAGGAGAAGGTGAGATCGGGATTTAAGGATATATGTTGTCTCCACAAAAATATTT
The DNA here is from genome assembly GCF_019279795.1 of Protopterus annectens. Taxonomy (NCBI): domain Eukaryota; kingdom Metazoa; phylum Chordata; order Ceratodontiformes; family Protopteridae; genus Protopterus; species Protopterus annectens. Next base: position 1,022,176,304 of record NC_056748.1, on the reverse strand, counting down.
TTATTTTAACAAATTCCAGCACTAGGATGTGAAATGATAAAGGGCACTGATGTTGAGACAAAAGAGATTTTAGATACCACTGTATTTTTCTCATGTGGGGACTTTCCAGGGGTATCATGAAAATCAGAGATGTCATGAGACCCCAAATTCCCTTGCAGTGACTGAAGTCTGATACAAATCTAAAATATCTAATTTTTCTTGTGGAAGAAAATCTCTTTGAAGAAATGTCTAGCTGACATCCCACTGACACAATCCTGTGAGAGTGAGTCAAGCAACACTTTTGAATGTTCTCTTGGAATTCCAGCTTGTGTAACAGATCTCTCACCCAAGAGAGAGATTTCTGACACTTTCAAAAAGACTATGTAAAGAAAAGCAGGTCATCTAAATAAGGAAAAATGGATACCCTGTAGCCTGCAATGAGCTATAACTGGAACTAGACACTTTGTGAACACTCTTGTTGTAGTAGATCGCCCAGGGTCTATGTTATCTGAGCAAAATACGAAAACCGTGAACACCATTTGGGCGACACCAAATGGTCGAAAACGTAAAATGTGCATGTAAACTGAAATCGCCGTAGGGAAATTCTTCCCTTCACTTCAATGTAGTGCGATCTCGGAGTTGGAATATTTAAGTAGGGTATGTGTGGGGGGGGCACAGCCCCCCCCACATAAGGAGGTGCAGGGTAGCTTAGTTAGATATTTGGTTTTGTAGTTTTGTTTTTTCTGGATTCGATATTTCCGGTTTTTGCTCATTTGGTGTCGCTCAACATGCGTTCACTGTTTTCGTCTTTCGTTCTCATAATATAGACCCTATTGTCCATAGGATAAGGAAGAGAACTGATAATGTTATCCAGACACACACAACCTTAAACATCTGAAGTCTGGATGAATTGGGATGCAATGATAAGCATCTTTTAAGTCTTTTACCAGGAAACTTGAAAGAGAAAGCATAAATGGTTGTCAAGAGGCATCATTCTTAATTAGGGCACTATCACAAAAAGGTTTAGGAAAGGGACATATAGAATTGGTCTCCAAGCATTTTCTTTCTTTGGCACTAGGTACACCCTTGAATAAAACCTTTCCCTTCCTGTGAAGGGTGAACTGGGAATGTCACTCCATGGGACATCATGTGATGAAAAACTGGAGGAAACAAATGAGTATGATCTGGAGGATGAGGAATGATCCCCACATGGAAATAAGGAAATTCCTCCCGTTGCCATATGTAAACTTGATAATATTCAGAATCCATTTGTCTGACACAATCTGTTGCCAAAAATGAGTTAAGACTTTCTGGAAGGAAAAGGGTGTCTGGGTGAAAGTGCATCACAAGGTCTCTTGAATAGTCATTCAGACATATTGGATTGTTCTTGGTTTGGGGAGGTTAGAGACTTCTTTTTGGAACTCCCTTTCCATTTCTTCTTAAATGTCTGTTTACCTGAACTCTGTTCAGACGTATTATTCTGTTTTCTGTTAGGATAGAAAAAGGGGGAAAGAAAATCCCTTGGACAATTTGGAAAAGGAGGGATGAAAACTCTTAGAGATTCCCTGGATTATCTTGCCCCTCTTATCACACTATTTGATCTCCTTTACAGCGGGGGGGGGGGGTCAAATACTAAATTACCGTCCAAGGGAGAATTTAAATTTCATTATTAACATCATCTAGAAGGTTCTGATAATGCAGCCATGTAAACCTCTGTAAAACAGTATCAGTACCCATAGCCCAGAAAGAAGAATCAACAGAATCATGCACACGCTGCTAACAATGAAGTGACCTGTGCAATAGAAAAAACTAAGTTATTAAAGCAGATTTCTACTCGTAAGAAGAAACTGCCGATAAAACATTCTTCATACATTCACAGTTTGTCAGAACAACCTTTCAACATATCATCCTGACAATTCAAAATTCTGACGACAAAAATTGCACAACTATGCATGTTTCCCATACCTATTAATAATTTTCCAGTCCTTATCAGAAAGAGTAGGATTGGAATTAAGTAATTGCTTAGCAGTAGTGGAATCAACTAATGATATGGCTGCTGAGTCAGGTTTGTGTATACGGTATAAAAATTTTAAGACTGAGAAACTTTATACATCCTATCTGCCTTTTAAAGGTCAACTGGCTGACTAACAGGAAAATTGCAGGCAGTAACAGATACGCACCTCTAAAGCTGACAGAGCAGAAGGAACGGGTGTAGGATCTGGAAAATCTTCCTGTAACAACTCATACTCTTCTGAGGGACTGAGGAATCTCAATATTCTCCCACTGAAAACACTTGCACATTCTAGCAATAACCTCAGAGAAAGAGAATTCCCCAAAGGGAGAATCTGAAACTGAACTTTCCTCCAAGTCTGTATCAGAAATCTGAGGAAGAAACATTGAATCCGTCCCTGCACCTTCCTGTTCAGATTCAGAATCCTGAATCTCTTCAGAAAAATAAAAATCCCTCTTTTACCAGAAACTACTTTACAAGATGGACCAATAGCCTAAATTAAACCCTGAGCCAGACCTTGTAAACTACTCCTACCCAAGAAAAAATTGAGGAGGAGTAGATAATGCTTAGGATTCTGTTTCATTTTGACAGGAAAAAGGGGGTCAGCTATGTTACTAATGGCAGCAGCTGCTTCGCAGGCCTAGGCACAGCATTCTAACACAACATGGAAACCTTCCCTGTTTCCTCTCCCAGGACTGACAAAAGTGTCTCTCTCTTGCCTACTGAGGGGACTTAACAGCCACAGAGGACTTGGCTAACTAAGTCCATTGTGGCTCTATGTGCTACACTGAAGGGATCCAAGGTAAAAGATTAATGGTCTGAGGTACAACAGATGTTTACAGCAGGCTGCTGTTTGCTTAACTTTTTCTTTTTGTGGCCGAAAGAAGGGCTGCCCATGAGGCATGTAGTCTCTTCCATGGTCAAGTGGAAAATGGTGCCTCTTTCCCATTGAAGACAAGCATCAAATGCTGGTAAAATTACCACTCCACAACAGTTACTTTATTGACAGAAAAACAAAGCAAAAAGCACTTTCAAACATTATACCAGCCCCACCAAGGAAAAATAATCACAATTTCTCCACAGAAAAATGTTTTCAGTCATTTAACTCTACTTTTAAAATGACAGAAAAAGAAGTTATGTACTCACCGTAATGTTCCATCTGAGTAGTTGTACTTCATTTGTCTTCAGCCTGTGGGAATACGGATCCATATCACATCCGAGTCAGCAAAAATTACTAGCATCAGCTCCGAGCTCCAGACTCCTCCCCTTACCCATAATACACCTCCACTGCCTTTCATCCTTAGATCAAGTTTGCAGAACTTATACTTGGAACCCTACCTGATAACATACTTGTGACCTATACTACAGCCTGTAGGCTGAACATGCGCCAAGGTCCGGGTGAAGAAGGGAGGGACAGTTGAAGACAAATGAAGTACAACTACTCGGATGAAACGTTATGGTGAGTACATAACTTCTTTATCTGAAATAGTTTACTTCATTTGGTCTTCAACCTGTGGGACAGAGTCCTCAGCTACTAAACTCCCTGGAGGCCCTCATGGAAGGATATTCCGGAGCACCGCATTGCCAAAGGATGCTCTCCTCCTAGATGTCAAATCCAGTTTGTAATGGGAAATAAACGTATGTGATGAGGACCAAGTAGCTGTAGAGCAAATGTCATCCGAAGACACCCTAGACAAGAAAGCTGCAGACATAGCCATGGACCTAGTGGAATGAGCTTTAACCTGACCTGGAGGAGACATGTTTTTGTCCTTGTAGACCTGCAGGATGCATGAAGAAATCCAGCTAGCTATAGTGACCTTGGGAATAGGTTTGCCCAAAAAGGGTCTATAGAACGAAACAAACAATTGATCAGATTTACGAAAAACTTTTTGTTCTGTATAAATAGAATCGTAACTGTCTATGAACATCCAACATGTGTAGTTTGTATTCCATCCTGTTGGTAAAACTGGGAAAGAACACAGCCAAATTTATAGTCTGATATTGACTGGTGACGCCACCTTAGGAAGAAAAGATGGGTCTGTTCGAAGGGAAACTCTTATCTTTATGAAAAATCATGTACGGGAATTTTATGGACAGGGCCTGTAGTTCCAAAACCCTTCTAGCAGACGTAATCGCCACCAGAAAAGTGGATTTCCACGATAGAAATTTTAGATCTGCAGTTGTGGCAGGCTCGAAAGGTGGACCAGAGCTTGGAGAACCATAGAAAGGTCCCACGGGGGGACAGGATCTTTGACCAGGGGGCGTAGCAAAAAAAAAAAAAAAAGGTAAAGGCTTTACACAGTCTAGAAGATGCCGAGGATGCAGAATTCTCACCCATGTCAAAATGAGAAATGGCAGCCAACTGAACTTTGACAGTAGAAGAACTAGCTCCATGCTGGAAAATATCAACTAGAAAATCAAGAATGGTGGAAATAGGAGCTGTAAAATGATCTAAACTCCTCTGAGAGGCGAAAGAAAAGGTTTCCATTTGCTGCAATACCTTTCGGGTAGAAGACTTATAAGCAGTTACCAAAATAGACATAACTGAGGAGGAAAGTCCGGGAGCCCTAGCAATCACGGGAACTGGAGCAGCCAAGCCGTGAGCTTCAGGCTGGCCAGACTCTGATGAGGCACCCCTGATGGGTGTGAAATTGGATTCTGAATGGGATCTAGGATCCAAGGTGTAGCCAGAAGGTGAGACCAAAGGAAGGGAAACCATAGCTGGTGAGGCCAGAATGGGGCAATGAGGATCACCTTGCTCCCCAGTTGACAAGCTTTCTGCAGAAACCTCGGGATGAGAGGAACTGGCGAGTAAGCATACAGGAGACCCGGAGGCCAAGCATGAACTAGAGCATCTCTGGGGGACTCTCCCAGCGGGGGGTTCAGAGCGAAAAACTTCTGCACTTTGTGTTGGAAGGAGATCCGAAGAGATCACAGCAAGGTTGACCCCACTCGCTGACTATCTGTTCTGCTACTGATAGATTCAGAAACCACTCATAAGGCATCAGAATGGTCCGACTTAGCCTGTCCGCTAGAATGTTGGACCATCCTGGAATGTGCGTTGTGATGAAAGGGACCAGTGGAGATTGTCCATTCCCACATTCTCATGGCCTCGTGACAAAGGGGTTAAGATCTGGTCCCTCCCTGTTTGTTAATATACCAGACTACTAACATGTCTGACTGAATGGCAATTGTCCCCAGAGGAAGAAAGGGATGAAGGGCCTGCAAGGCTAGGAGGACCGCCCTCCTCTCTAGGACATTGATATGCAAGCTGGTCTCTAAGGGGAAAGACAGGCCTTGGACTGTACTGCCTGAACAATGCCCCTCCACCTGAGTTTATAGGTAGGTAGATACTAGGCTATCTGCCCAAGGGCCTACATAAGCCTAGTCAGCAAGTTTCCATAGCTTACGCCACCCAAGAAAGTTATTTTCCTGTGCCACTGTCCAGCAGAGACACAAGTGATCCTCGGGGCATATTTCCTATTTCCCATCCACTCATCAAGATTTTTCGTGAACAGTGCTAATGAAGAACTTTGATTGACATAGATGGGTAGCTTGTTCCAAAGTATAGGAAGTCTCTGGGACAGGAATCTATCCCTCCAGCATGTCCTGTTTATTGTGGTGACAAGATTTAGGTCCCTGGAGCATGTAGCTCGGAAGGATTTGGATTTCTTTAGGTGTAGCATGTCCAACAGCCATGGGTTTGATGCAGAGATCACCTCGTAGTAGGCGGATATGCTATGGAGTAAAGCTGGAGTTTTTTGAGGCGGTCAGTGTAGGGCATTTGTTTGAGGCCAGTAATCCTCTTTGTGAGGTACTTCTGTGGCCTTTCCAGCTGCTGCAGATGTCTTGTGAGGTACATTCCAAAAGGGGCATTGTACTCTATAATGGGTCTCTCTTTTTTCCTGGATGAGAACCCTTTTATGATGAGGTGTGCCATGTAGAAGGACTTCCTGACTACTGTGGCGATGTGACTATCAAAGGAGAGACTACTGTCCACCTGGGTCCCAAGGTCTCTATCACACATTCGGTGTTAAATAAGATTGCTGCCTATGTGGTAGTTCATGGTTACAGAGTTTTTACCAAAGGGGATGACACTGCACTTTTTGGCATTGAGCTTGAGGCCATGGCTCTGACACCAGGCATCTGTCTCAGTGAGGCCCTTCTGTAGGATGTCCACATCATTTGGGGACTTGACTATGGCTCCTAGTTTGCACTTATCTGCGAACTTCGTTAGCCAGAGGCCTTCTGTGTTAGCCTGTACTTCAGAGAAGTAGATACCAAACAGGAGAGGTCCCAGGATGGAACCCTGTGGTACTCCACTTGTCACTGCTTTGAGGTCAGATTTGGAGTCTGCAACTTTTACAGTGTGGGTTCTGTCAGTGAGCCAGTTGGCAACCCATCTTGTGACGTAGGGATTTATACCTAGTTTAGAGAGTTTAGCTATAATTTCAGAATGGGGGATGGTGTCGAAAGCCTTGACGAGGTCAAGATAGGCTGTGTGAACCACCTTACCCTCATCCACGGCTTTGGTGACTGCCTCAAAGAAGTCTATTAGATTCAGGAGGCATGATCTGCCTTTCACAAACCCGAACTGGGTGGGATCCAGAGTTTGGAGGTTACCAATGTCTTTGTTTGAGTTCCATGATGATACGTTCCATGGCCTTGCAGACCTTTAGGAGGTGAGGGGAGTAAAATTAGTACTGAACCAATCTGCCAGGATGTTGGGAGGTATCCGTGGTCACTGTGGTTTCAGCCAGGGCTGGAACAAAGGATTGTCCCTCCAAAATGTCCGAAGAGCTTATCCACCATATGAGGGATGACCGACACACTTGACTCTGGTGGATAGGATAGGTTAGTGGTGAATCCAACAGGGGCCACTGAATCACTAGAGTCCATTGAAGAATCCGCATGTGTAGCCGAGCACATGGAAGGAGAGTTATGGTGGCCGCCATCGAGCCTAGGGCCCTCAACACTGATTCTGCTGTTGGGAGGTGAGAATGGTAAATTAAGGAGACATGCATCCTGAGGTTTTGAACTCTCTCCGAGGTCAGGAACACTTTGGTGCCAGGATAGACACACTATAGTGCATTGTAATCTATCACCTGTGCAGTCTCTCTAGTAGAGACTTGACTGTGTTGATTGTGATACCCAAACTCAGGGCAAGTGTCAGAAAGTAATCCCTGGTTTAGGAAAGTGGACGCCTGGTGGGAGCAGTGAGGAGCCAATCGTCCAGGTATGGATAGACCTGAAGCCTCAGGTGAGCCGCTACAACTACCATCATTTTGGTAAACACCCTGGGGACTGTGGTGAGACCAAAAGGTAGGACTCGAAAATGATAATGATTGGCCCCTAGCTGGAAGCAGAGGAACCTTCTGGAGCTTCTGTGCATTTTTATGTGATAGTAAGCATCCTGGAAATTTTGAGCTGCTGCCTCCCTTTGCGTGGGTGGAACGTCCGGGAGGTGTTTGGAAGATATGGGGGAACCCACAAAGGGGATAGAATATCCTCTAGATATGATTGGAAGCACCCAACGGTCATTGTTATGGACTCCCATGCCGCTGGGTGCAAGGATAATTGTCCCCCGACTGCCTCCAGAGTAGAGCAGCCGGGCAAGCCCTCAGGCCAGTGTCCATTTTGTCCTCCTCTGTCTCTAGAGGAAGAAGAGCCCTGAGTGTCCTGGGAAAACTGAGACTTCCAGAACCACATCTTCTTTTGCCCTCTCTGGTTCTGGGAAAAGGACCTTTGAGGGTTAGAGAAGTGGATCCCAACAGCAGACAGTGTCTTCCCGTCCTCCTCACTCTGGACTAGTGTCTCCTTGACGGTCTTACCGAAAAGAGTCGAGCCATCATAAGGAGCATTGGCAAAGGATGCCTTAAAGAGTTCAGTGAATTGGCACTACCTGAGCCAGCCGTTATGCCTCATGGACATGCCAGACCCAGCTGCCCTAGTCGCTCCTTCCATAGCATGGGAAAGGAGTTGCATGGACGTATTTGATAGTGCTCTGAATGGCCATTTTCACAGAGAATGAAGCCTTGTCCTCCTGCGGCATGGACTTGGGTGGAGACTCCTCCAGCTCTTTCACTAGGTCGCCCTGGAGTCTCATGACATTGGCCAAGTAGTTCAGCGCCCTTGTTAAAAAAGGTAGCTGAAGCATACACCCACTTGAAAAGGTAGCCGAAGCATACATCCACTTCTCTAGGCGGTCCATCATCCGTGACTTTGTCAGAAGGATGGACCAAGGAACTTTCCTGAGATAGTTCCTTCTTCGTGGCTGCTGCTACCACCATGGCATCCACTGGGGAGTCCTTGTTCCAGGAAGACCTGTCAACAGGGGGACTCAGAACCTTATCGGGGCACTTGGGGATCAGCTCCATGGTATCTGGTTCCTTCCATGCCCGCGAGGTGATCAAATCCACTAAAGGATCCATGGGAGGAGACACCCAAGACGCAGACGGGCCCGTGCCGAAAGCCTCCAGAAACAGACTCATAGTAGGGATTGGGGGCAGACCAATCTCCCCGCTGGTGCAGGATCTCCATGATGTTTCCAAAGGAGACATCGAGAGATTATCTTGGGGAGCCCTCCCATCATCTAAATCTGTGTCCTCTGTTAGGGACTCGGGGGGTGGGTGGGGTTGGGTCCAACTGCCTCCTCTTGCACATATGCTTGCGAGGCATATCTCCCATGGGGCACACAGAGGAGCGCTGGAAAGCCATCTGTTCCTCTGCGGGAACCATCTGAGGCTCTTCTGGTACAGGCTGTCCCTCTGGTAAGACAATGGGGACCATAGAGAGAGCCAAGGGGGTCTGGGCAGAGTCCAAGGGGGTGGACAGGGGCATCGATCCAATGGAGAGGACCCGTTCTACCACATCAAATGCCAAAGGAGAGCAGACTTCCTGGGAAGCTAATAAGGAGGCCAGTCTCCCCGGATCCGACACAAGAATCGGAGCCGGACCTGAAGTGGATGGAGCTCCGAGGAAGGAAACCTGGCCCGACAGCGTCGGAGCCAATGGAAAATGTTCCATTCCCTTGGATCTGACACCCAGGCTCCGGCTTTGAGAGCGGCTCAGATCCAAACTGGTCAGATCTGAGATGCTCCTGGCAGCTGTCAGCATCGAGGATGCAAGGACCGTCGGCACCGACCCCTTGATCAAGGCCAACCTCGAATCCGAGAACTCCGAAGCCGAAGGTCGGATTGGGGAAGGAGAAATAGGCTGAAATAAGGGAAGCGAGCCCCCCCCCCCCCGAGGGAGGGGGCTTGTAAGACTCGCATCTGGATCTGTGTACAGATAAAGCACCTCATCTTATCCAGATCCATGTGCGATAATGAATGGGTCGACCGAGAGAGACTAGGCCATGGACTCTGACCTGGCTGGTCGGGGAACCGAGGCCCGGGAGACTGAACGTGCCTCCTCCAGCTCCGGGGAGAACCTCGGAGACCGGAGCCAAGGGGAGTCACGGGTCTGTGAAGACTTGCTCGGGGACGAGAGGTCTGGGGACCTCTTCCTCTTTTCCTTCGTTCTTCTCCCTCTCCCTTGCGCTAGCTCTTGCTCTCCTCTGCTACCACAGGCCTAGATGCATGTGTTTCAGTTCCAGCCTGGGAGGGAGGGGAAACCAGTGGGAGAGAAGCAGAAGAGGCAGCCACTGTGATTGAAGCCGAAGACTAGGAAGGAGGATCAGTGGCAGGCAGAAGACCTTTGAGGGCCAACTTGGCCTTTCTATCCTTCAAAGCTCGGGGATTGAACCCCGCACAAATGGAGCACTCCACATTAAGGTGGGTCACACCTAAGCACAACACACACGGAGTGTGACCATCCGCTGGGGAGAGCTTATGGCTACACTCTGTGCAATGCTTAAAGATAAGCTTTTCAGCCGTACTATCAAACAAGAAGCCTTAAAAAAAGAAAGAGACAGACCAAAAACTTTCTTTCTTTAAATAACACACCCATTCACCACACTAGACTGACTAAGAGGGGGGAGGGGCACCAGAGACAAACTACTCTAAACTAACGACAAACCTACACTCTATGCCATACCTATACTAACCTGAAACGGCTACAAGTAACAGAAAATTTAGAAAAACTTACAATCAGACTCACCATGCTAGCTGGAGCTCTAAAGACACAATGTTTTACAAATTGCGGCAAACGAGATCTGAGGATGGAAGGCAGTGGAGATGTATTATGAGTAGGGGGGAGGAGTCTGGAGCTCACAGCTGATGCTAGTAATTTTTGCCGGCTTGGATCTGATACGGATCTGTATTCCTTCAGGTTGAAGACCAGATTAATTAAACTACTTCAGATAAAACGAGTGCTCCATTTAAAACACAGCTACGCTCTTGAGATAGTCCATAAAACACAACACCCCTAGCTTTAAAATAACTTTCCTGAAGATGAAAGTAATAACACATTTGTAAATTTAAGAAAATTTAACTTTCAATCTTTGAAACCTGGCTGTTATATCTTTAACAAGCTATAACTGATACAACTGATACAGCTAAGGCTATTGCAACAGTGATCAATGATGAACATCAGTAGTGAATTCAGAATGCTCTGGCTTCATAGGACAAAGGAAAAAAAGAGACAGACGTGTCAGAAATATATAAACTGGTTAAACATTCTCTGTTTGGAAGAGCTTTGGGCTGATCCGCTAAGACAATGACCTCCGAAACAAAATGCTGCAGTTTCAGTAGGAAAATCGGATAGGGGTGCCTTTGAGCTGCCACAAAATGTAGTTTAAGCACAGCCAAATAGATTTAAGTGGCACACTTATTATAAATATGAGTCGCGGTGATGCAGTTGTCACCTCACAGCAAGAGGTTCTCCCGTTCGATTATTGGCTGGAGCGCCTTGTGTGGAGTCTGCATGTCCTCACCGCGTCAAGTGACGTTTAAAGACATCCCAGGTAGGTGCATGCATGTAGATGTGCCTTCCTTGTAGGCAGGGCGTTGGGTTGGCAACTCGGCCCCGTAAAAATCCACTGTCAATCATGAGCGGAACAGGGTTCCATTATGGCGACTCCTGACCGGGAGAAGCCAAAAGACATTACTTGTTACGAATGTGCTATTGCAACTCTACTTGTTTTACAGACATTAAGTGTGGACTCCTGTCAGTTTTGACATTTTAATCTACGTCATGATGTATTATACTGTGGAACTTTCTTCCCGGTGGCTTTAGTCAAAATCAATGCAGTTGGCACTCCAAGTCAACAAACGTAAATAAGCATCTGGGACAGCATGGCTAAATGTGTTGAGTTTTGCTCTCTCCATACTTACCCAAGATCCACCACCCCAAAAAAAAAAAGAAAACTGATGCCTGTCTATTCTAAATAAAGTCCATATCGCATTTACCCCAGATGTTGAGGCCTGGTGTCAAGCCTTAAAATAGTTCATGATGTCAGTTTCAGTTACCCGGCAAACAAATGAATAAATTAAATGTAAACAGCAGAACAGTCAACAGAGTGCACGTGCACCTGACAAACTAGCAGATCTAGCAGTGTTGCAAGCACTGCACGTAATCAAAGAGCTGATCTGATGTCCATTACGGTACATTAACTATTGACATTAATATTTGTAATAGATAAATAGGCAATGCTAAACTGTTACAAACAGTGTTAACAGTTTGACATTTGAATAAAAAACTATGGAGGGGGGGGCATTGAACACAACACAGATTTCCTGTTTCTTCGCTTATCGCTTCAGCCCCGCCCCCAATCATATCACAACAGCGTCTCGTGATTTGGTGTGAAGTATACAGGAAGTATGCAAATAGTACTGATGCTGATTGCTGAAACTTTTTGATGCATTGATGTTCAAGTGAGAACCACTACAGATTAGTCAAGAGAAGAATACTTTGTGTTCAGAACGCATCTGTTCGTGGTAAGTAATATAAGATTATATATAATATAAGATTTAATCCGATTTTAAAACCGCTTTTATGTACGGTGCACCGTGCAGTACATGATGAAGAGCTTCTAGGTGTCCTGTTTGGTGTTTGATTCTCTGTGCAGTGGTAGATGCTGTATGAGCTTATTTCAGGTCATTGTCTTGGGCTGCTGATTTCTGTGGTTTGTCTGAAATTGGTACTGCTCTACCTGTCTTTTACAAAAACTAAATTCATAACCTACTTACAGATATCTTACCATTGATGCTTACGGAATAACCATGCATGCTTCTTTAAGCATTCGTCACATTTTTTTAATGATCCATATCCAGCATTGAGCTCTATGCATAACCAGCTCAGTAAATCCAACATTGTTCATATTTCCATTAATGATTCAAATCAAGTATTGAGCTATATATACAGAACCAGCTCAGCACATTGTTATTCCATTGCATCCTTGTGAACATATGCCTCAAATTCCATGTCCAACAAATCAAGGTAACCAGAAGGTAAATATTAATAACAACACAGAGACTTCAGATGGATTAAATGGCCGCAGCCGTGTGTTTATTGCCAATCATTGTCAATGACTTTTTCTCTAATAGAAGCCAATTATGAGATGTGCGCAAGGCAGGAATATCAGGGAGGCCATTTATTTCTTTCATAGCATTCCGCTAAACCTACGGGACAACAGACAGCACTGTCGATATCCAGCCCTTTTTTATGTATCATACCCATTTCATAACAACTTTTTTCACAGTTCATCACAATTCTTCTGGGCCGCCTTACAATCTGCCATGGGGCCATTGCCAGGATGATAAGTCCCCTGGCAACAATCCCTTGGGGCTGTCTGGCCTACAGAAGGTCCAGCTGAAAAGTCCTGTGACCCCCCACCCCCCACCCCCCACACACACACTTACCTTGGCCTCCCTTACCTTTCCTGCCTTCTGCCACAGAAGGGAGGAATGTTCCTCCCTTACGCCAGCACATCTCAATATACTCTAGGTGAATGCCCTTCAGAGCTAGACCTGCCTGTAATGCCTCATAAAATACCTGTGAACCTTCTTTCGATGCATGAACCCCATCTTTCTCATACCTATCCGGCCACCAGACCCGAATGCCAGGGTGGGGAATGTACAACCCCTTAATGGCCTTTAAAATCTTATCCATAGAATCATTAATTCTCTGTCTCATTCTTTCCACAGCGTTCATGGACCCTAACCCCTTTCCATCTTTTTCTCTGTACCACTTCTGACCAACAAATAATGGCTTGTGGCCAGCATTCATGTATGTAATTAATCTCTCGTACCAGTGAACTAATTAAATATTTTATTGGTTGTTGACCAATATCATTACCCCCTAGGTGTAACACGATGGCTGCAGGAGGTTTACACTTCTCGCTGCTTGTTGCATTACTGTACTAAGCTGGTGCCACCGCATTCCTGACACCCCATACCAAACTGTTTTTCCTGAAGCTCGCTCTCTTTAGAAGGATAAGCCCGGCCTGCTCCGCACCCAGAGTGGAATCTCCGAACACAAGAATGGCCAACTATCCAGATGTATTTCTGTTCTGATGTGTCTGCTGAAATGCAGTGAACAAGAGTTAAGAGTTGTTTACATCTTACATAACTTTTATAAGCCCTGGATTTCCACCTACCCATCCTCATAATGTCAGCCTGTGAAGCCCCCATTGCATGTGCATATGAGGCTGCACCTATCCGAAAAGAATGCAAAATCAACTTAACTGCCTGCTTTAAAACTGCCCTCACCTGATACGTGTAAGTGGTTCACCTTGCTGATGACAGAAAAATGGACCACCTAACGTACCCCTATAACTTCGGTACTCCAGTATAACTTTAGTCACATTCCATTCTAATCCCTCTGGGGTAACTACTCTTACCCATTGACCTCTGGCTTCTTGATCAGTTTTGGATTTCGCCACATAAATCCAAGTGTCACCCAGCACGTGTACATGTGCTAAAGGCAGTAATGTCCCCTGGCTTTTCTTGTTCGGTTGGACAATTTCAGACCATCTGAATGCCCCACAAAAAGCCAGCAAAAAAGGCAGCTTTAAATAATGATACCTCATAGGAAGAGAAACAAACCTCTGAAACAGCAATCCATAGCTTGCTTAATATAGCTGGGCCTATGGGGTACCTCTTATCAAGCCTCTTGGGTGTTTGTCTCGCCAACCTTTAAACATCGCGCGTACTTGGAAAGTGTTAGCTAGATCCTTCAAACCCAAAGCCTGATGAAACCAATTCAAGGCTGACACTGTGCTTCTCACTCTGCCCAGACTCCAACCTTTTTCTTTTATTACCATGATGTAAGACCTGATTTGGTGAGGTGGAATAGGCCAAATGGATTCCCAGCCTCTGGCTATACTGGTTTGCAAGAATTGTTGTATACATTTATTGTAGCCTACCCTTGTTCTTCCACTGAGAGAATTGCACATTAGCAACCATTCTCGTCTGTCCATAAGGCCCATAACTGAACTGGTACTGGTGTTGAAGGACTCGCCCTTGGGGCCAGCGACTGGAAACGGGGCCACTGCAAACGAGAAAGGGAATCTGCCAATGAGTTATCGATGCCGGGAATGTGTTGTGCTTTAACTGTTACATTAAATGTCAAGCACTTAAATGCAAAATATCTCATCATCCTGCCTAATTTCCCCCCAGCTGATTATTGACAATATGCACTACACTATTGTTGTCAGAATGCAACCAAACCACACTTTCATTTGTACTCCCCAAATTTCCAATGCCACCACTACTGGGAAGAATCAATGCAGTTGGCACTCCTAGTCAACAAACGTAAATAAGCATCTGGGACAGCATGGCTAAATGTGTTGAGTTTTGCTCTCTCCATACTTACCCAAGATCCCCCCCCCCCCCAAAAAAAAAAAAAAGAAAATGGATGCCTGTCTATTCTAAATAAAGTCCATATCACATTTATCCCAGATGTTGAGGCCTGGGGTCAAGCCTCAAAATAGTTCATGTCAGTTTCAGTTACCCGGCAAACAAATTAATAAATTAAATGTAAACAGCAGAACAGTCAGTGCACGTGCACCTGACAGAGAAACTAGTAGATCTAGCAATGTTGCAAGCACCAATAATCAGAGCTGATCTGATATCCATTACAGTACATTAACTATTGACATTAATGTCTGTAATTGATAACTAGCCAGTGCTAAACTGTTAAGTGTTAACAGTTTGATATTTCAATAAAAAACTATGGGGGGAGGGGGGCATCGAACACAACACAGAGTTCCGGTTTCTTCGCTTATCGCTTCAGCCCCGCCCCCAATCATGACAACAGCGTTTCGTGATTTGGTGTGAAGTATACAGGAAGTATGCAAATAGTACTGATGTTGAAGCTGCTTTGTTAAAACTTTTTGATGCATTGATATTTAAGTGAGAACCGCTACAGATTAGTCAAGAGAAGAATACTTTGTGTTCTGAGCGCATCTGTTCGTGGTAAGTAATATAAGATTTAATCCGATTTTAAAACCTCTTATGTACGGTGCACCGTGCAGTACATGATGAAGAGCTGCTAGGTGTCCTGTTTGGTGTTTGATTCTCTGTGCAGTGGTAGATGCTGTATGAGCTTATTTCAGGTCATTGTCCTGGGCTGCTGATTTCTGTGGTTTTCCTTCAACAATTGGATGTTTATTAAATGTGCTGATAGGACTGTTGGGGCCAACTGTTAAACGAGATGTGTAAATTGCAACTCCGAGTCCTGGTTTGTATTTTAAATGTAGCAGAACAACACCGATTTGTCATGCTTACTGAGGATTTTTTTTTTTTGCTTTTCCATACAGTTATTACAAATGAGAAAATATATTGTTAGATCGATGATTTCTAAAAAGTGAATTGTAGTGACCTGGAAATTAGTATTATTTCAGAAGTTAAAGCATTTTCTAATCAGTTGTATAAAGCCTGAGCTGGAGCTTCACCCTTTTAGTAAGTTTTAGAGAATGTGAGCCACCCAAGTACTAAATCATCAAGTTTCTAATTTAATTCTGTGATGGACTTCTACTTTTTCAATTAAAACCTCCTTTATGCTAGTTAAACAAATAAATAAATAATAGCAATTCTGAGTGGTCTTAAAAATTTTATTAAACCACCTTTTTCTGACTGTAGTATTTAAGCTTGTTGTGAACATATCCTTACTTTAGAAAGAGTTGTCTTGCATGAGATTCTGACTGAATTTCTTGTGTATTGTGAATAAGCCTTCATGGAATTCAAGAAAGGAATTGCCACGGTGAGTCCTTTCCCTAAAGAGGAGCTGTCATCACCATAAAGGGTTCTTTTTAATCTTTACCACTGAGATGCATCATGTGTATACAGACAGTACTGAATTAAGACACAAATATAAAAGCATGTACCTAAGATGTCATCCTTGAAAAGCAGAATCAGACTCAAGCATGGTCACCCTGAGGTAGTCTTTAGTTGCAGAAGAAAAAAAATGATACCCACTGATCTACTGATGTTTCGTACAAAAACAAAAGTAAGCCAGGAGTAGAAGCATAAATATGTACCTTTAACTGTGATCATATTAAACCAGAGGACCAGCAAGCAAAACTGAACTGAACTGAGACAGTGACTTGGAGATTTGCAATTGAAAAGGTTCATCAGCAATTAGCAGACAAACTTTGGATGAGTTAGTTCCCAGCATTGTAGCATTAAATCTAGACCAGTTTGTACAGATGTAGTTCCACTTTAGGCCACTTTCACTGAATATGTATATGTATGTGTGTGTGTATTAGATATAAGGGAAGTACATCATCTGACAGTGTTAATTCCATTACATAATACGGACATCTAACTGAATTAACTGCATGCAGATGCAGAGTTTAATGCTCCGTTACAGCAGCAGTCTGGAGCTGCACAGCTTAGAGACATCTGACTGAATATGTAAAGGAACACCACCACACTGGTAACAGTACCAGGGTTTTCAGGCACAGCTTCCCACTGAAATATGTGTATTTATACTAGGAAAAATACAGCATCTGTGCTAATTGCAAGATGATTGATTTCTTGAAAACAGAGGTCTCCATTTGACTTGTTTTTTGCCAATTTGAAAGCAGAAATCCAGAGAGAACATCAGGCCTGGGAGCAGACTTTTGCAAACTGTACAGTGCTTAAGTATTTTGCAGATGAAGTTTGTGTGACGAACTGCACCTATATTCATATATGGATTCTTGGAATCATTCTAGCATTGCTCATCTGTCACACACACATATTGACTACATCTCTATCCTTGCTAATATGCAAAAAACTACCTACATAAGCTAGAACAAACCTACAATAAAATTGAAATATTCTGTTAATAATCCTGTAACAAAACACATCATTGTAAAGCACTTAAGATTTACAGGCTGGAGTTAAAACACCTTTTAACATTTAATTATTGAAAAACAAGAGGGGACAAAGTGTAGGAAGAGAAAATGTTCAGTGTTTTATATGATATTTGTTTCAAGATGAACCCTGACAGCCTAGGCCTGTCTTGAATTTTCTTTCACTGCCTTGGTATTTTCTAAGTGCCAGCATAAAAGATTGGAACTTGTGCCTAATAAGAAAAGACGCAGGTAAAGGGTCTGCAAACAAAATGATGCAGAGTTTAATTTGGTCAGTGGCTATAGTCTGATAGAGAGAATGTTTGCTCATAAGTTTTTACAGTAGACCATGATTGCAGTTTGTTTATTCTGGGTGACAAGACCCTGATTGATTAGTCTCCAGTATATGGGTGTTCTTTTACAATTAAGGAGATCACTGTACTCTTCTGAACTGTGTTGCAAAAAGGTGTTTTGACCGTGACAAAACCTTTCATAAAATTATATATGAACCCAGAAAATGCCCACCCATCTCTAATTTACTTCCGTAATGTATCCCTCGCAGAGATCTAAGACTTCAGGCTTTAAAGCTCCTAGAATTTGTCAAACCAAATAGCCTCTTTGACTCTCTTTACTCTGTCTGTGTAGTAAAGCTGTGGTATTCCATTTTCCTAGACCATAGACATAAAAGTAAACGTAAAACATTTCTGTACAATATAGAAACCTACCTAACTTCCCCTTGGAGTTTCATTTCTGTCTATTCCAAACCCCTATCCATTCTTGTTCCTCCTTCTCTTCGTATACCTCCTTGAACTACTATATTGTCTCCAGTCTTAACCGTATATCTAACTGTTGCCATATACTGTCAGTTTAATTTGTAACCTTCACTATGTTTTCTATTTATGTACATGTGTATTTTGTATATTTTTGTGTACGTGTTTAATAATGTCCACATACAATTGATTGATTTTTTTTTGTTACCTACATTGTTTAATTGTGGAGCTTTTCTCCCTGAACTTAAAACATAAATAAGCATTTGAGATAGTGTGGCTAAATGTTCTGCCTAATCATTCCAGGAGCGAGAGTTCAATCCTACTTTCAGATCGGTCTGTGTTGAGTCTTGCTGTCTCTCTCTAACTTGCCCATGAGTTCTCTCCCCCTCCCAAAAATACAACAGACGCGCATCCAATGTAAGGAAAGTCTGTATTGCATTTACCCCAGCTGTTGAGGCCTGGGTGAAGCCTAAAAATTGTTCACAATGCCAATTTCACTTATCCAGTCATCAAAGGAATAAATTAAATTTAAACAGCAAAACAGTAAGTAATGGGTACCTCTTATTTGAAAGAGTGCACATGACAGATCAACTAGCAGATCTAGCTATTTTTTTTTCTTGGTCAACAAATGGAATTAAATAAGTTAAATAAATACATAGAGCACTAACCAAGTGCAGCATCAGACTCTGGCAGAGAGATTGACAAAGCTATAAACTAGCTCAGCACCGAACACATCACTAAACGGTAGTTGTATGCTAGCTCTGCATTAAGCTGAGATGCTTAAAGCTTTGGTTGTGGGTTGTGAAATACACGTTGTACCAGGATGAAACTAATATGCAGACTTCAAGTCTGGCAGAAATACTACCATACAGACACAACATTAAATTGGAACAATAATGAGAAAAATATTGAAACTTTGTGAGGTGAAGATGAAACTTGACATGCAATTGTTGCATGGTTTCATGTTTCACCTAGTGATGTAGCAGAGGGCTGTACAGACTATGAAGGAATGACTAAGTGAAATGAAAGTCGAAGAACTTGGAAATTAAACTGTAATGGTTTCTGTTAGCTACAGGAGTAGTCTTCAAATGATGAGAAATTTCTTGAAGGCAGAGATCTACATTGGAGTTACTTTTGCCAGTTTCAAAGCGGAATATAAGTATTGACAAAGTTTTCTCATCACTGACTCCTAAGGTATGTTACTCACTCTCAGTACAATTGTTTATATAATTTTTCCCTCAGCTTTGGCATTTCATACTGACAAGCATTTGCAATCGTAAGCCACCATAACTACTTCCCTTATTCTTTTTCCATTGATCAGTACTGATTCACAGTGGGTTGTTTCTGAGTGGAGACTTCACTCAGTTTACATTCCCACAAGAAGCACCCTTTATTTGAAAACATGTCAGTCCATTCTTTGATCCCTCAGTGTACTCCGTGTAGTTTGATGTTGGTGTGCCTTATGGTGACCGCATTTGATCATGATGACTTGAGTTGGATCACATCCCATTACCCAGCTGTTATTTTGCAGTCATTGTAGCTGCCTCACTCACCTTCTAAGTGAGGGATAGTAGGTGTGATACAGGCAGACTGCAGTTTTGTGATGAAAACCCACATGAGCACAGGGAAGGCATGCAGACTGCACCCAGAAGGCACTCCAGACGAGAATATATTTACCTACGTGAAATTTAAATGTTAATACAATGAGAAGGCCCTGCAGTCACACCCCAGTGTCTTTAAATGTGCTACCTACAAGACCACAGTAACTTGAAGAAAGGAGAATAAATTCATTGTTCCGTTTACAACCAGTTGTTGCTACATCAGAGGTAATACCTTTAGAGATTGGGGGTGTGGGGGGAGATCTTCATATCATGTTTGCAGGGGCTTTTGGGAATGTGTACTGCTTTTCTGTTGGTCATATTGAGTGACAGATCTGTATAGTCAGTAAGTTCAGTGACTGTTTGTTTATTTACTAGTCCCTCCCCCGGCATGGCAGAAGGATTATTGTCCTAACTGTCATAAAAGAAGAAACTCCTGAAATTGTAAATCAGTTGTCCCTCAAGGTAATATTTTAAAGATGATGTTGAAGAGTATAAGAGGTAGCTGAAGGTCAACATTATTAGTAGTTTACAGTTGTGGAGTTGGAGTTTCTTTACATGAACTAGTGCAGATACTGGAACATTTTGTAATAACTGTAGACACTGAGAAAACAAGACTTTTTTCACCCTTTAAGTGGATTTCTCGTCTGTTTTGGTATGGTAAACTGTAAGAAATTGTGGAATGGAATGGGATGTGTCCTGACCATATTTTAAAGGATTTCTTATGTATTAAATCCGTATACAAAGAATCACCTTTAACAAACTTTCTTTGTAAGTAGAGGATAGAAAAATAAGAATCTTTCCCAAGGAAACCAAGTAAGGCCAAGGTGCTTGCTGGCCTGCCTTCTTATTATTTGTACATACATTGTTGGCCGATTTTTCCCTGCATTGATGCTAATTCACCTAACAGTTTGGGCACCAAGGCTGGTTTTGTGATGCACACTGATAACCTTGTACTATACACTCCGTCTGAACAAGGACTCTGATAATCATGTTAGTGGAGAAGTGTTCTGTACAGGTTCTCCTAAAGCTAATAAAGGAAAAATAAGCAAATTGTTAGTTTTAGATAAATAGTTCAACCAGGAAAGTCTGTGAGGTCATAACGTGTACCTGGGCTGATTCTAGCCCTTGTACACCTGGGGGTTAATATTCAAGTTCTAGTTTATTATAATACTTAAGACAATGTAAGCAGTAAAATACAGAATTAGAAACATGATGTACACTGTGAATGAAAGTGAATCCATATAAAGGCAAACTGTTGGCAAAGATGTACTCATAAGAATTAGAAAAAAAAATGAAATTCAGTGTGCAATAAGCCAAAAACTGTTGGATCAGGGAAACTAGGAGGCATCAACTTGTATAACAACCATAATAAGAAAAGTTGAAGCTTGAAAAAATTAACTCTTATTTGATGTAGTAAGCAGAATCTAAAATGGTCGGTAACTGGAAATGTCAAGAACCGTGGGATAGCATGGAAGCAGAGTTTCTGTTTGGACTGCCAGCAGCCAAAGTTCAGAAATGGACTCTGTTTGCTAGTAGGGTTGGATGGGAAATAGAAGAAGAAGAAACATACAGTAGGAGGGTGGGAAGGGGCTTGTGGCTTTGTGATTTGTTGTGGAGACTAGAAGTCCAACTGCAGAATTGGGCAGAGCGATGTAATATATTTAGTCTGGTAGGTAGATCAGCACCCCAAGTGTACTGATGTCATTGCTTGTCGCTTCTCCCAGGGGGGTGGGTTACTGACAGACTGCTGCTTCATAGTTTATAAGAAATGCAAGGCTATTTAATGCAGAAGACCATTTCTTCTTCCCAATACTCGCCCTTTAGCTGTACCCCCCCCCCCCCCCACGAATAGCACAGCAATTCTCAGGAATAGCAAAGCACTTCATTCCCAAAATAAATTTGTGTACCTACTCAGTCGTCAAGGTTTAATTTGGAGGATGCTACGATGTAATTTTCTGTAACTTGCAGGTAATACCTGTCCCAGAGATGGAGCTGTTCTTTGGCAGTAAATTTGTCTCTCCAGCATGTTTTATGTGTAAAAAATGTATAGGAGGCACCAGACCAAGGCAGGTACAGATAAAGTTTAATCCACAAACAAGATACAGACAATGGTGAGCGCTTTCGTAGCCAGAGCTACTTCATCAGACAGTTGAAAATCATTGCTCATTCATATTTAGAAGTTACCAGCAACCAATCAGAATCAAATTTCAATTAAAACAATACAAAGCTGTTAAGCTATTAATTAAAACAATATAATAATTATGCTTATTAAGCATGATTATTATATTGTTTTAATTAATATCTGTGCCACATAGATTGTCTGAGTGCTGTTGCTGCATGGTGGTCAGAGACTAATTGATGACCCAGATTCATAGGCTTATAGGGCGATACTAGGCTGTTGGCCCGCAGGCCTTTATAAGCCTAGCCAAGAATTTCAGCCATGTTCCCACAAAGTCAGCACCTGTTTTCCCTGTCCAGCAGGGACACAGGTGGGATCCCAGGGGTATATTTTCTGTTTCCCATCCAGTCGTCCAGGTTCCTGTTAAAGAGGGCTAGTGAGATACTCTGCTTGACATGGTGAGGAAATCTGTTCCACAGATGGGGGGAGTCGTTGGGACACAATCTATCCTGCCAACAGGTTCTATTAATGTCACAGATCAGGTTGAGATCTTGCATGCGGGTTGTGCATATGGAGTTTGACTTACAGATATGCAGCAACTCCATCAAGGCTGAGTCGGAGACAGCCTTGTATGTCAGGCACAGGTCACCTCTGAGCAGTCTGTACGAGACTGAGTAGAGGGACAGGGCTTTTAGCCTATCTGTATAGGATAGGTGTTTGAGACTGGATTTTCCTGGTCAGGAACCTCTGTGGTCTATCCAGCTGCTGCATGTGCTTGGCAAGGTATATGCCGAAGGGGGCATTGTACTTGATAATGGATCTGATAATGGAGGAGTACAGGGATGTTAATGACCTCCTTTTCCTGGATGAAATACCCTTGCTTATGAGGTGGGCCATGTAGAAAGCCTTCCATACAATGGAGGCAACATGGTGGTCAAAAGTCAGGTTGCTATCAACCTGGGTGCCCAAGTCCATCATGACTGATTGCGTGTTTAGTAATTTATTATTAATATATTAATTAGTGGAGACACCATTTTCCCCAAAGCGGATAATTATGCATTTCTTGGCATGCAATTTGAGGCCATGCTTCTGGCACCAGTAATTAGTTTGGTTAAGGCCCTCTTGGTTCCATTATTCTTCACTACATTACCATTTTGAAGTGATGTATTCACTGTACTTGCACACTGAGGGAGGGAGTTGCTTACCAAAATTGAGAACGCTGCATTTTTTGCATTTAGTGTCAGTAATTTTTCAATACAGCATTTGTTTACAAGGATTACTCCATATTGTAATGAATGGATATCGGAGGGAGATTTGACATTAACTCTGTGTTTGTAGTAGTGTGTAAATAGTTAACCTAAGGTCCTGACTCCCAGTCTGGAAGTCAGACCAGTAGATGCTGAAAAGAAAAGGGTCGTGATTGCTCCTGTCACCTGTCTGCTGCTCCCCATCAGGTGTTTGCTGTCTGGCACTTATGATGGTTCTGCTTAGAGATGCAGAGTTGGACTACAGCAGCAGAATGTAGACCTTGCATTGTACTACTGCAGAAGCATACACATGCATAAACAGACATGGTAGTGTAGCAACTTAGTATTGTAATCAGTTTTATTATCCATCTCCCTGTTTTCTTCCCTGAACCTACAAATGAAGGAGAAAAGGTACTCCGTACCTTGGATGTCCACAGAACTTGAGTGCTGTCTTGACATAACTAAATATTTTACATCTTCAGGTCAGTTGTTCATTTCTTGTGAAGATAAAAAAGACAACCCGTGTCAAAACAGACTTTTGATATGCTCACCATTACAAAACTATTTCAGGCAGGGTCAAGGCTCACTCTGCTAGGGTCTTGGCTTCATCTTTGGATTTTTTGGAAAGGGTTAGATTCTAGAAGTATTCTAGAAGCTGTTACTTGGTCATCTGTACATACTTTTACAAAGGATATGAGCTTGATTCCTTCCCAAGGGGCAGATCAAGCTTTGCTAGGACTGTTCTCTAAGGGCTCCTGGACTGTCCTTCCACTTTCCAAATATAGTTAGCTAATTTAATCTACCAATATAGATAAGGCTACTACAGCAGTAATGATATGATAAACATAGTACAGCTGTGTGAGTAAAACTTGCCATAAGAAGAGATGTCTGAATTTTCACTGCTGCAGTAGCCGGTTTACTATTATATAGTTGACGCACAAGACCATCTTACATGAAATGACGAGTAAAACATTGAACACTGAATATCTAGAAGGTCAGAATGTTGCAAACACCCATCCTGATGCAAATTCAACCTTTCTCGACATCTGTAGAATCCAGTCCTACACAGCACAAGACGTGGCATGATGAGCCCCCCCCCTCCCGCACCCCCTTTAGGGGGCTGCACCCACCACACCCCCTGCATATTATATATTCCAACTCTGAGATCACACTACAGTGGGGAAAAGGGTAGTTTTCCCAATCCCCACTGTACTACGATCTCTAGTTACAAGACCGACCTCATCTGTGCGAATGCACTGTGCATTTGCTGAACCGGGACTTGCACAATGGAAGGATCTGCAACACGGTTCAGCCAGCCTTAATTCGACAACCCATGGTCACTGATCCTTCTCTTGAAATTTTAAATGTATACAGCAGTAGCCACCCTCTCTCTCCATTCCTGCTTTTTTGGTGTGTTTTTTATGCCAGTGTGTGAGCATTTATTTTTTGTTGTCCTAACATTGGCCTTTTAGGGCTCAGCCTTTTTCTCTGTCTGCTGGCGGGAAAGTTCTGAAGGGCTTTGCGCCCAAACTTGTCGTTTAGTCAACATAGCTCTAGCTGCCTGAGAGTTTGGGAATTGGAAGATGCCCTGAAGCTATAGAAGCTGGCTAGCTGTTATATCTTTAACATTTTATTTTTTAATAACTGGGACGAATGTTTAAATGACCCTTTGCAGTCACAATATTCATATTGTAAGTTTGTTTAATTATACACAAGTGATGAATGATTGAAAACAAAAAAACTACTCGTTTGCATGTGAAATTAATAAAAAGTTGATTTAACTATTTGGATGTTACTTTGTATACCAATATGGATAATAGGGTCATGTACAGATTTCATAGAAAAGAGAATGTAGTGAACAATTTTTTGTATGCAGCAAGCAGGCACCCATCCCATTTGATTCCTTAACATATGGCGAATTTTATAGAATGTTTAGGAATACTTCTGAAGTAACTTTGAAAACAATTGAGTTGTCCTAGGTGGAAAACAGACTTAAAAGTAGGGGGTATTCTGATGCAAAAGTTCATGAAGCTGCGAATAACGTGACTGATGGGAGAGGAAAGTCACAGGTGGACAACAATTTTTTTTAATTTATTTATACAATTTTTTTTCAGGTTTGGACACCATTATTAGAGATCTCTGATGTTCATCGTGCATACAGCTGCAGTCATAACAGATGGGTTCTCCTGCCGTCAGGCGGGTCCTCGGTCGGCCGAATTACAAAGTCTAGGTCCGGCGTCGGTTGTCGTCGCTTCTTCCCTGACGTCAGTGTGACGGGTATAAAAGAACCAGCCGACGCCATTTTCTCCAGTCTTTCTTGCCGCGCGGTGCCCGAAGCAGAAGCAGTTCGCAAGTGCAGGTCGGCCAGCTCCTGAGATTACGAAAATTTTGCAACCAAAGTCTTCTTGAAAGCTAAGTACCCCGTTGGGGAAACTTTTCTTGCCTCAGACCGATGTCAGACAAAGTTAATAATTGTATTTCATGTGGGAAGCAAATAACGCATAAGGATTTTCATTCCCTCTGCAATCCTTGCTTAGGCCCAGACCACGACGTCTCGGCCTGTCGTTTTTGTGCTACATTCAACAGACGCACCATTAAGCGTCGGGCAGAGTTCGCCCAACATTATTTTGGCAAAAAATTTAATTACATTATGTCGTCGGAAACTCCGACTCCAGTTTTGAGTAAAAGACGCAAAGATAAGGACCGACATACGAGGTCCGCGGCTTCTACCAACACCACGCCAAAGCCGACTACAGGTGGTCCGGTTCTCAGTGAGGCGCCTACGCAGCCCCTGACTACCGACGACACTTCACTGGCGGTGTCTTCTGTACCCGAGGTCGCAGGCTCCTCGGCCCACACCCCGACTACCGATACCGAAGCCACTCTAGGCGGTGAAACTCAGAGTTTAGACAGGTATGCCACCTCTCAAGGTGTCTTCAGGCCTTCCTCTTCTTTTTCCATCAAGGCTTTTTCTAAGTCTAAAGCAGCCATGCATCCTAAGAGACAAGCTCCACAGGGCCCTTCTCCAGGCCCCATGCCTAACAAGCAGATGCTCAAAATGGCTGAGGATTTGATTACTCTTATCAGGGGTTCTCAACCCCCCCCCCCCGGACAAAAGGCCCAGAGTGGAGGAAGAATCCCCCTCCTCGGACCTGGCCTCCATTATTTCAGAACACTCTGATGACCAGGAACATTCATACTCCCGTTTTGAAGATTCTGATGCAGAGGAGTCCATTCCCTCTGTCTCCCCCCCTGAGGATTACTCTTTTGGGGAAACCTTGCATACCTTGAGGGAGCACTTCCACTGGGAAGGCCAAGAGTACTCAGACTCCAAGAAAAGGCTTAGGGATTTTCTCTTACTCCCTCAGCACAGGCCTCTGGCTATACCTCCTGTCTTAGACATTCTAGATGATGTGTATTCGGAGACCTGCCTTAACCCAGACTCTTTACCTCCAGCCCCAGTCAAGCCTGACAGGTACTACCGGGTTCCTGACTCACACCAATTCTTATACAAAAGCCATGCGGCTGACCCAGAAACTATCTCACAGGGCCCCAAGGGAATTAAGGCCTCCACTGCTAAAAATCCATTACCTTCAGAGCGAGATTCCAGAGCTTTAGAAAGGTGGGGAAAAAAGGTATACACCTCGGCCACCTTAACCATGAGGGCATTAAACTGCCAGTTCCATATGTTAAAGTACCAACAGTTTCTGTTATCACAGTTGAGAAGCAAAATGTCACAACCTGAACAACCAGACTTGAAGGAGTTGCAGGATTTGATGCATAGTGCAGAACAAGTGGGTAAACATACCTTGCAGTGTGCTTTTGAGGCTCTAGAGGCCTCATGTAGAGCTGCTGTTACAGGATCAGTCATACGTAGACATGCCTGGCTCAAGGAGCAAACCTTACCAGATCATGTTAAAGCTAAATTACTAGATGCCCCTCTACAAAAATATGTATTATTTGGTGTTAAAGCTGAGGAGGTATTAAAGAAAATGGAGGAAAAGGCTAAATCAATGCAAACAGTGAAAGATTTCCTACAGGTACAACCTCCACGTTTCAGTAGAAATTGGCCTTCCAAAAATTGGTCCTTTCCAGCCACGGACAGACCCCAAAGAGGTAGATACAGGCGCCTGAGGGGCAGAGGGCAATCTCAAGGATCGTTTAGAGGCAGACAATGGCAAGCTCCTACACAAAGAGGTGGTGAGGATAGTTCACAGCCATTCAGAAAGCAAACCCAATGACTTTCCCCTTTGCATGCCAAGCAAGGCTCAAATGGCAGCACCTTTAGGCGGAAAACTGGCATTATTTTCAAAAAATTGGCATATTGTCACAAAAGACAAATGGATCCTGGACATTATAAACAGAGGCTACAGATTCCATTTTCACACCCTTCCAAAAATGAGAGGCATGCTAAACCTGACACACAATCAAAGGGCAGAGGCACAAAGACAAATTTCAGATCTCATGGACATGAAAGCTATTCAAGAGGTACCTACACAAGAACAAGGTCAAGGTTTTTATTCCAGACTATTCCTGGTACCAAGGAAGGGAAAAGATTGGAGACCTATTTTGGACCTATCCATCCTAAACACATTTTACTTGTGCCAAAATTCAAGATGCTCACATTACAGCAGCTTCTTCCCATGCTGGGCAAGGAGTCTTGGCTGGTAACATTGGACCTCAAGGAGGCATACCTGCATGTCCCAATCAGACAAGATTGCAGAAGATACCTCAGATTTCTTGCAGGTTCAACCCATTATCAATTCTCTGCATTGCCCTTTGGCTTATCTACTGCGCCCAGAGTATTCACGAAATGCCTGGCATCAGTAATTGCCTACTGCAGACTTCAAGGGATACAAATATACCCATATTTGGACGACTGCCTGATCCAAGCGGACAGCAAGCACATACTTCTGAAACATCTGGCTTTTGTAATAATGTTGTTGAATTCTCTGGGATACACAGTCAACAAAAAGAAATCAAGGCTAATACCCTCTCAAACAATAATCTTCCTGGGTGCCATCTTGGACACAAACACCCAGATGGCCTACCTCACGCCAGAGAAACAGGGGCAACTAACTCAATACTTCAGAAAACTAGCAAATTTCACCAGGCTGACTGCAAGGAAAATCCTGCAGGCCCTGGGATTCATGGCATCTTGCATCCTACTAATCCCATGTGCAAAGCTGCATATGAGGAAACTTCAATGGTACCTGAAAAACCTATGGTCTCAACACAGCCACAGTTTGGAAACAATAATACCACTGATTCCATGTCTTCAAAAGGAATTTCTGTGGTGGGCTCAAGCATGCCAAAGAAACACAGGTCTCCCATTCTGCAAGCCTCAAGCAAATCAAGTCATCACAACAGATGCCTCTGACTACGTCTGGGGGGCGCACATGACAGATCGGTGCATTCAGGGCAAATTGTCCCAAAAAGAAAAGCACTTACACATCAATCAAAAGGAAATGCTAGCAGTAATAAATGCTATTATAGCTTTCAAAGACCTTCTGCATCCAGGTCAACTATTGATAAGGACAGACAACACCACAGTAATGTGGTACATAAACAAACAGGGAGGAACCCATTCATACCCCCTATGCAGGCTGGCCATGTCACTTTGGAACATGGCTCTGGAATTACAAATCGAACTTCAAGCACAGTACTTGCCAGGCAAGGAAAACACGCTGGCAGACAACCTAAGCAGAAATATGACAGATCCACACGAATGGAAGTTGCATCCTCAAGTTTTTACAGATAATTCAAGCATGGGGAAGGCCAGACATAGATCTCTTTGCCTCCCACAAAAATCACCAATTGACAAAATTCTGCTCAAGGACTTTTCATCCACAGACCTGGAGAGTGGACGCTCTCTCTTTCAGTTGGACAACAATGACAGTTTATGCCTTTCTACCTCTTCCTCTGCTGCCCAAAGTTCTATTAAAGACCAGAGCAGACAGACCAAAGATGATTCTCACTGCTCCAGATTGGCCAGGACAGCACTGGTACCCACTCCTGAGGAGCCTGACGCATTCCCCACCATGGATCCTACCTCTAATGCCTCTTCTTCTGACTCAGCACAGCTTCAAAACTCTTCACAGTCAGCTGAAAACACTCAATCTGGCTGCATGGAAGATTCCTTAACTTCACAATAGACCCTACTCTCCAAGGAGGTGCAGGATGTCATTTTGGAGGCCAGAAGGCCTTCTACTAGAAAAGCTTACTCCGCAAAATGGAAACGGTTTTGTGTCTGGAATGAGAAAAAGGGCCAGAATCCTGGAATACTGAATTTACCTCAAATATTACAGTATCTAGCTGAGCTGCTAAGCAGTGGACTTTCATTCTCCTCCATCAAAATCCATGCCTCAGCCATTTCTGCAGAATACAACACTGATCCTCCTTTATTCTCTCACCCCCTCTTAAGACAGTTCCTCAGAGGGCCTAAGAATATAAAACCCCCAAGGAAACAACCAGTACCTGCTTGGGACCTCAATTTCATTCTAGAAAAGCTGACCTTGCCTCCCTTTGAGCCAGCTGCCTCAACAGATTTGCAATATTTGTCCTGGAAAACAGCCTTCCTTCTGGCTATCCCCTCAGCTCGCAGGGTATCGGAACTACAAGCCCTCATGGCTGTGCAGCCTTTCATCATTTTCCATCAGGACAGAGTTTCCTTAAGAACCAATCCGTCCTTTATGCCAAAGGTGGTATCCAGGGTAGCTTTGAATCAGGCTATCCACTTACCTACCTTTTACCCTAATCCTCAAAACAAAGGGGAGAGACTACTACATTCCTTGGACATCCACAGACAGCTGTGTTATTATTTGGACAGAACAAAGCCTTTCAGAAAATCAGAACAACTCTGTGTCCTATGCTACAGGAGCTCAAGGGAAGCCAATTTCCAAACAGACCATCTCAAAATGGATAGCCCACTGCATACGCTTTTGTTACTGTTTTCATGGTAAAACTGTACCTGCAGGCATCAGATCTCACTCCACAAGGGCCACAGCTACCTCTGCAGCTTTCCTCAGAGGGGTTCCTACCAAAGATATTTTGGAAGCAGCCACTTGGAGTTCTGTGCCTACCTTCTCCAAGCACTATCACCTACCATTATACTCCAAAACTAGAGCAGGCTTTGCCACTGCTGTCTTGCAGGGCATCCTGGCTCCTCCTAGTTCCACCTAGTGCCTACCACCCCTTTTTTAGCTTTGGGATTCTACCCATCTGTTATGACTGCAGCTGTATGCACGATGAACATAGTACAGTTTTGTACCTACCATAAATGTAGATGTTCGAGTGCTAATACAGCTGCAGTCCAGGTTTCCCTCCCTCCTTCCCCTCTTGGGACAGACCTATGGGCCAACACCTCCTCATACAAACCTGATTGGGGTATTCATTTATGGTGTATTTGTTTGCAATTACTGTTTTTTGATTATATTGCATTGCATTATTACATAAATTTATGTATTGCCTTCCTTCTGGGGGCACCTGACATCTGGGGCAAGAAAAACTGAAGAAAATGGCGTCGACTGGTTCTTTTATACCCCTGTCGCACTGACGTCAGGGAAGAAGCGACGACAACCGACGCCGGACCTAGACTTTGGAATTCGGCCAACCGAGGACCCGCCTGACGGCAGGAGAGCCCATCTGTTATGACTGCAGCTGTATTAGCACTCGAACATCTACATTTATGGTAGGTACAAAACTGTACTTTATACTGTTGGTAATAATAAGTAGGTAGGTTCCTTTTTATCCAAATTTGTGACTTTATCAGATTTAAAGGAATTGCTAAGCTTTAAGTCTGTAACACTGTTTTCAAAGTATGATTGTGTGTGGGTATCATTGCATGTGGCCATTGTAAAGTGCAAAATCTTCATGTGGCAAAAATTTAATGATATCTTTTGTTTCTAATGGTTGTTTTTAGTTGCAAGTCTTTGAGTGGTGGATATTATTGAGTGTAAAATGGTATGTGGGTCTGAAAAAGAGAAGTCAAGGTTCAAATCTTGGAGCACTTGATGATATTGGGAATAAAAATATGAATATCTTAAAAAGGAAAAAAAAAAAACATGAACAGCCTAGTTGCTGGACATTTTGTGGAGAAGCATTACCGTTTAGATATAAGGTTCTTTTTAGTGTACTGGCGCAGCTTTTTTTTAACAAGGGGTGGGGACTTTTTAAGTGGATTATTAGAACTGGAAACTAGGATGATCCTGAATTACAGGACATTACACCCCAGGAGTTTGTCAAGAAGTAAATTTATGAATTTTGTAGTATTATTTACTAATGTTAAATAAAATATGTATTTATAAATGGAATCTTATTCTAGTTTGATATGTGAAAAAAGTTGATTGATTAATTAACCGTTTGTTCCTGTATGAAAATAGAACTGAAGTGATGTCAGATCCTGTGAAGGCGAGTAGCTGAGATACCAGATTTAATTAATAAAAACAGCTCTTAATGAGTGGTGGATTATTTTGTTTTGTTTTTCCTTCTTGAGATGCCTTTTGTGCAGTGTGTACAAGGCCTTTCTTTGTGTGTGTATATGTATTTTGTTAGATGCTACAGTTTCCCTTCAGACACAGTCTTTTATTGGTGATCTTTTAAATTCCTCCACGGCAGGCACAGAGTGTACATGTGTATCCTGTGTTACACCAGTGCTCTGTTTGAGTGCTTATATGCTTTGCGTTGGTTGAATGCCAAGACAGGTTTCAGTTCCCCTGAAAAGCTGGTATCAGAAACTGTATCGATGATTAAATAACTATTTCAAAGTATGTTGTGAAAGAATGTAATTAAACCATTGTATAGAACATAGTAAATAAAAGCAAATTCAGTACTGCATTAAACAGCCACTTAGTGATGAGGTAAAGCAGTACTGTGCAGAAGAGGTGAGAAAGGAAAAGGGCTGATATTTATGAGTTACGGACCTTGAAAAGTTCAGCAGAAATGCTCCCATTGCTATTGAGGAAAATGATTATTTTAATGAGCTGGACATTTCAATCAATGGGGATGTAACCAGCATTAACAGGTAAAATGATATTTGATAGTCACCAAAAATCCCAGCAGAAACTCAGTGGAGGTATAGAAGCAATCTTGCTTCCCCTGGTTTGTCTCAAGTATTAATCACAAGTAAGCAGCCTGGTGATCAACCTTAATTATAAGTCAATTAAAAAAAATCTTATGTTGCAAAAGGTAGGAAACCAGAATATGGGGGGGGGATAATGTTTCATTACCACGAAACATATATTGGCAGTTGCTCTTGAATGTGTCGGAAAATCCTGTCATAAGTGAAACAGTTTCTGTTAATAGCTGCCTGAAGTTTTAATAAACTAAGTAGTGAATGTCTTTTTTTTTTTTTTTTTTTTTTTTTTAATATAACTGGTTTTATGGTTAAGGTTTAAGATCAAGGTTTAAAAATATGACTCTAGGTGATTCGGTCATGTTGCCTAATGTTGCCAAAATGGGCATGGGTAGTTACCGGTGCTAAGTGGGTTGAGGACCTGACCTACTCCAACCTACTCCAGGGACCCATACTAATGGGAGGGGTGTATGTGCCCCTATTGGCCAGTTTATGCCTGCCATAAAGCCCAGCAACCCTGGGTCTAGTTGCCCAGCCTTGGTTACCTGGGATAGTGCTGTTGAGTGAAAGCTGGACGTATCACCCTGCCAAACATGAACTGAGAATTGCTACACTTAATGTAGGCTCACTGACAGGATGCAGCTTGGAAGTGGATGACATGATGATACGGAGGATGCTGGACATTCTGTGTTCAAGAGACAAGATGGAAGGGCAGTTCAACAAAACCACTTGGTTTGGGATCTGGAATCTACTACTCAGGAGGGGGACAGGCTAGAAATGGAGTGAGAATTGTGGTGAGAGAGGCTTCAGAAGGCAGTGAGGGATATCATCAGAATTAATGAAAGACTCATGGCAGTCAGACTCCAGTGTAATTAGAGGGCAGTATTTATAATCTCAGCCAATGCCCCACAGCAGGGTTGTGATACTGAGGAAAAGACTACATTCAGACAGCAGTTGCAGGACCTACTAGATAAAGCAGGACAACTTGAATTGGTTTTGATAATGGGTGACTTAAATGCACATATCGGGACAGACAGAACAGGATATGAGGGCTGCCTGGGTCCACCAGGGTGGGGCAACAGGAATAAAGAAGGAGAAGCCATTCTAGACTTCTGTCTGGCAAATGGCTTGATAGTAGCTAACATATGGTTCAGAAAGAGAGAGACATGAGATCACATAGAAGAGTAGCCAACATCCAGCTCTCTTGGTAGACTTCCTACTAGGAAGGAAAAGGCAGTTGGGTAGAATCCATGATTGCAAAGTCATCCCCAGTGAAACAGTGCGCCCACAGCATAAACTAATAAGATTAAGAGAATTTTCGCAAAAAATTGGAATATTCTAACTATTGATGAGAAGCTATGTGCAGTGGTAGGTGACACCCCTAGATTCACCTACAAAAATACAAAATCATTAAAACGTATGTTATGCTATGTAAATAGTGAGAAGAAACCACTTAGATCAATTAGGAAAGGGACTCGTGCGTGTAGAAGCTGCAATCAGTGTTTTTATATGTTGAATAACAACAATTTTTTTCACCCGGACACAGGGAAGGAATATGATTTCAGTATATATGCCAATTGCAAGAGGAGATTTGATTTATCTGGCCACTTGCATTAAATGCAGCTCGTTCTATATAGGTATGACTAATAGAACCCTAAGGGAGTGTGTGAAAGAGCATGTATATATATATATATATATATATATATATATATATATATATATATAAAACTACAAGAATTTTACCGAACAAAGGGAATTGAGGTGGATATTGAGACTACAAGCAGATAGAGGTTCAGGACTCAATGATAGGGTCTCTTTATGGCTCTTTTTAGCAGCCAGGAGTCTTAAACGTTAATAGAATTTCATGCTTGCAGATAGGTTGAGAATTAAGGTAATGTCCACTAGCTTTTTTGCATATTGTTCAATAGTACTTGAGCTTTTTAATGTGTAATTTTTGTATGTTTGTTTTTGTATTCATGTTTTATATATATATTTTTATAATATCATGTCTTGATATATTCATTTTTATATTTATATATTAGTAGGTGCTTTTGATGAAGATATTTTATGTTTTATTAATGGAGTTAAGGCATGATGGATTTAGATTTTAGCTCTATATATATATATATATATATATATATATATATATATATATATATATATAATTAAAAGTGACATGCTTTGATGCTTAGATATATGCCTTTATTTTCTCTATTTATATTTTTCATTAGACTAAATATACTTTACATACAGCTCTACATAATGTTTATATATGTGTGTTTTAACAGAAATATGCACGTTTGTCTTTACATATTAATATGGAATTTATTCAATATTATCTATGTTTTCAATATTTGCTATATAGTGAGATTTTATAAATTGCGAACATAGAATAATGAAAGAACACTATTACAGCGCAGTTTTATCTACTTAATATTTATGAGCTACGAATACGATTGGTTTTGCCAATGGAATAAGATGGTATTTAAAGACAATTAATGTGAAGTTGTTAACAGTCTGATGAAGCATTCTATCTGAATGTGAAAGCACTTACTGGAGACAAGATATG
Source organism: Protopterus annectens (assembly GCF_019279795.1). NCBI lineage: Eukaryota > Metazoa > Chordata > Ceratodontiformes > Protopteridae > Protopterus > Protopterus annectens. The sequence goes on along the minus strand of NC_056748.1, from coordinate 1,022,141,715 downwards.
TTGCTCGTTTTTTATTGTTTTTAAAAAATAAATGGTTAGCTTCTTATGGTCGTGCTTGCTACTACAAAAAATCAGTGTTTGCATTCTTTAAAACCACGCTTGCTGATGACATATCGGAACCATAATTGGAGACACCATTTGTGTTGTATAGGATTTCTAGGCTATGTCTGTGTTAACAGACCATGAGAATTTATCATATGTATTTACTGTCCATAGACTGCTATGGGATTAATTTTGGTTTTATTTTGAGACTGCATTTTTAGTCTGTGCTGTTTGGTTTCTTTAGATGAAGTGTCTCCTGATTGCCAGTGAAAGTGCCGAGGTTTTGTTTTACTGGACTGATCCAGAATTTCATCACAGTGTCTATGAAAAGTTTCGGTTCTCAACAGCTGACGATGACCAGGTATGTATTTAAATGTGTACTATATGTCTGGAGTTTTCCCCAAAATGTATTTTAAGAAATACTTAAGATTGACATCGGTGGTGGTGCTGCAGTAGCGTTGTCGCCTCACAGTTAGACATTGCCCGTTCGATTCTCAGTTAGAGCGTCTTCTGTGTGGCGACATGCGTGAATGGGCGTTCCTTCGTTGAAGGTTGTGCGTTAGGCCCGGCAAGCCAGCACGTAAAACTCTACTGCCAATCATTAGCGGACCGGAGTTCCGCTGTGGCGACCCCTAACCGGGAAAAGCCGAAAGACACAAACAAACTCAAGATTGACATCAGTTTAAGAAGTGTGTTTTTTTTCTTGCATTACTTTGACTGTTTTGTGCTGAAAAGCTGCTAGTTTTAAGTTAGCAAAGAAAGCAGCATTTCTTTTTGTTTCTTTATTTTTAGCATTCATATGGGGGCCATACTTGGGGTTGGTCATGCTATGCGTAACCTGATCTTTTACAGGTAGGTGACATACCCATGTCCTGTTTTGTAGATAGCTTCCCACGGATGGCAGGGGCCTTATCACTGTTGGGTGGTGGTCGCTAGAACAGGGCAAGAAAAAGAAGCAGGTAATGTATGTTATGTAGTAGTTTGCAAGCTACTTTACTAGGAAACATTGAGCACTGATGCAGATGTACTGCAGAGTGCAGTAGCGTCTTGTTCTTACTTTTTCTAGAAGCTCAGCTGGCCATAGTTGTCATTCAGCTTTGATCAGGACAAGAAAGCAAAGGTAGAATCCACCTTCACTTGTAAGTGAGGAGAGTCAGCTGTCAGCCCCTCAAGTCTTTCATTTCCTTGTCTGACTGTCTAATTAGCCTTTTAGCTGAATCTTGAACTTTGGCATGCTGGTCCTACATCACTGGGTGATTGCAAAAGCAATTCTTCTGGGTAATTCAAGAAGACTACCCAGTGAGAAAAGAACCACGGATACAAAATACCCAGAAAGCATGGCTAGAAAAACCATACTGTCATTAAAGAAATGTGTTTAAATACAGCAGATGCTTAAAATGTCTAACATGAATTGCCCAGACTAGAAAACTGGAATGTCAGGACCCGCATTAACAAGTCCCATAATGCTAACACTAAATGGCCAAAAAATGGACTTGCATATACTAAGTTCGACATGGCCATTTCTTGGAATATTCCCTTTTCTTTGAGGTGTAACCGTCTTGGAGTCAGTGCATTTATAAGTTGAAGGATGTGGGGAACTTGTCTTACCCTTGCAAAACGGAAGATTTTAGGAGGAGTGATGTTCGAAATTTGCTCTTCTCCTGCATTTTTGGCCTTTTTTTCTTGCTTCAGAGCTTAGAGCTTTGACTGCCAACATTTCAGTAGTGAGCCAACTAGAGTATTACTAAAGCAGACTTCTGGCAAATGTGTGTTGGTTTATAATGTTTGGGAAAGGGTGACGTATTAACTTTAGTATTGCATTCTTATCTGACATAGTTGGTGCATTTCAGGCTTTTGGAATATAACAACTTTGTTAGTTTTTGTGATGCTTACAAGTCTTAACCCAGCCTTTTACAGACCATCATCGTGCTGCCATCCTAAAATGAGTAACTGCTGAAAATGCTTTAACAGTGCCCAAGTTGTATAGTTTTCATACTGCGAGTCAGGTTGTATATCCCTGTAGGTACCCTAATCTAAGAGGGACTCCAGGGTCTTCAGTGATGTGTAATTTTGAAAATGAGCTTGTAGCACAGTTTGCTTTCCCTAACTTGAGTGATGAAGCAAGATCACAGTTATTTGTGGTAACACAGCCCTTTAGCAACTGTAATGTCAGTTGCTGGTGTTTTGGTATATATAACACTCTTTTTGATATACTGGTTAATCCCATGAGTGTTTACCAAGTGATGGTTTTTATATTGTGCTTGTCAGTGTAGTACTATGTTATAACTTGCTGTATACAGCTCTCTATATACACTCTATTGCTGTGGTTCTTTATCAGTATATCACCTTCTAACCTCCTTTCATCTTACATTCATAAACTTTCTTACCATCTGTCTATTCTCCCTTCTTATACTTCCCCATATTCTCTTGCACTGACCCAATGTAGTCCTTCCTCCATTTCTTATTATAATAAGTATTAACTTTATTGCCTCAGTATAATATGACAGTTTTTCTCTTTTCTTTTTTCAGTGCCTGTGGTCACTACATCTGAACCCCTGTACAACAGGAGCTCTACCACAAGGCCCATCTCCCAAGCATTTTCACAGAGAATTTTGTTGTTGTACAATGTAAGCACATTTAACTTGAAGAAACCTACTAGTCAAATGTCTGCCTTGTGGTAGAAAGTGGCTTTAACACCCCCCCCCCCAAAAGAGTAGTCTTTGCATTCCACTGATGAAGTTGACCACTGTCCTTTCTCTTGACCAATAGATTACACTGAATATGTGCTGCTTAGTCTCTCTAGCTGCCAGGTTTCTGCATTCAGGAAATGAAAGGAAACCTGTTCTACTTTGTGCCTATTTCTTATTTGCTTTGTACTGATTATAAACTGATTACTGTCTGTTATAATTTGACCTGAGGGTGTGAATCCCTCTATGCTCAGCTGCGCGTACTTCCCACATAAACATTTCACTTGTGACTCTTCTTCTGCAACCTTTCCCAAAGAACCTTTCCATCATACAAATGCTCTTGTTTCTTTTTACCTAAATTACCAGCTTCCATTTAATTTTTAGCCCCATTCCCAATTACCTTTCTCCCTCCCATGCTGGTTTGCAGTACATTCATAGTCACACCCCTCCCCAACACTACTTATTTGTAGTTCATTATATCTTCTACTTTTCCCAAATAACCCCTCACTTTTCCTATTTTAACTATATCCTCGTAATAGCCTTTTAAACCCATCTGTTCCTTACATTCCGGAGAAGATACTAGGATATCCTCACAGTCTTCCTTCATAGAGAGTAGGCAGGAAAGGATTTTCTATCGGCTTTCAGACTCCACCACCACTAAATATCCTACTGCCTTGCGACTTCTTCTTTCTTAATCTCTACTTCCCCACTTCTGCCAACAATGACAAACCAATCCATTTACGTAATCGTGCTCCTCCTCCTCTTATCCTCTATTCTTTTCCTCCTACTGGGCCATCTCTGTAAGATTCTATAACAGCTGCTAACTTATCTCCAACTCTGTCCCAGACACCTATTCATTCTTCCTCCGTACAGTGTCCACACATCACACCAAACGTATTTCATGATGCCCCTCACCTTTACTCCGAATATAGACTGATAAACTCCATTTCAATGCAACTAAAGCAAAATTAAGTGGAAAAATACTCTCCAGAAAACAAAAATATCAGTAATTTTCCAATATACTAAAATCTTTCTTGGAGGAGACATTCACCTTGATCCTGGCTGACCTATCGCAATGAACATCAAGACAGTTCTCTTCCACACAGTACTGTAACCCTGTAATGCTCCAACCCCACCCCTGATAATCTAACATTTCGAAGCTTAAGAAATAAAATTGCTGAACTACATGTCTAGGTTACTCAGTATAAGCCTGATATTTTCTGTGCAACTCAAACTTAACTTAAACCCAGCATAAATAACTCCAAAATTATACCTGTAGGCTATAATATCATCCACAATGACTGTATAATAAGAAAAGATTGTGGCATTGGTTTAATATTTCCTAACTACCAGATTTCCCTCTACAACAAATCAATATCAAAATTAATTTCAGCAGAACTTCTTATTACTTTCCTGAATTTAAACAATTATAAACAAATATGTATTACTGTCCTTTATATTTCTCCTGGTGACAATACAGCTATACTGGAAGATATCCTACATTAAATATCCATAACAATTTCACAAGAAAAAATACTACTGGGTGATGTGAATGTCAATTGGTTGGACATAAACTCTAACTCCTGCACATCTATAATGAACTTATTGGGTTTCACATAACTAATTAATAGCTTCACACATTATAGCAAAACATCAAATTCCCTATTAGACTGGATCCTAATAACAGACCCTAGCAAACACACCACCACAGGTATAATGTTTGACAGTTTCAGTGATCATCTCCCAATCTGTATAACCAGACAGATGATATTGTAGCCAGGAGATGTCATTTTGTGGTCCCACTGGAGAGATGATAAAATCAGCAAGCAAAGGAGAGTAGCATTGCTGGAAATTAATTCATCCTCAAGTTTTACTTTGTACCTTCATGAGGTGGACCCTGTTTTTATTTATTTTTTTTAGAAAATCTCATAAAGATGACCCTGATGTATAGCCTGTATTTTATGTAGCGTATGTCATGGACAGAAAAAGTAAAAGATTTCAAAAGGCAGCTGGGTGCAGAAGTTCCATGATAAAAAAAAAAAAAAAAAAAGTGCCCAATCCTGGTAGGCGCACTGGTGCCAGGACTAGAAAACAATGACAGTGTTGAATCCTCAAGACACGAAAACACGATGGCCCCCCTTTTGTAGAAGGAAGTAGTAGTCCACAAATCTGATAGGCCAGAAAAAGAGCCATAAAGATGATAGACTGGACTGTTGAGGATAAGAAAGAAATTATGCATTGTTGCTGTTATGCAAGAAGCCTAGAATTTCCAGACAGGTGTACAAAGAAATTAAGAGAAATTAGAGGAAAATAAAATGGTTGCACAAGAAATACTGTCAAAAGCTTCAAATGCAAATCTCTGTTCATTAATACAACAGATTAATGAAAAACATTATATAGACCAAGAAACCTTGGGCCGTTTGGAAAAAGACTGAGGTAGTGTGATAATATAAAGAACAAAATCTAGAGATTTTTGAAAGGTATAAAAAAATATATGGGCATGGGAAAGAGAGATATCTGATATGGTACAGTATTTATTTTATTTTACATTTGTTGACCAGGCTAGTCCAACTGGATGCATGTCCATTTTCAGTAGAGGCCCGGGAAGAAAAGCTCTACAAACACAATATTATTTACAGTAAGAGACATTTTACAAAAATTGAGATACATTACAGTTTTTTACCATACATTGGATTTTTGCTTACAAATTTAGTACATACCAGGTATAGTTAGTCATACAAAGGAAATCTCAAGTAAAACTTCTAGCTGTAGAGACGCACTCTCTTTTTAGGTAACTGAAAAGTAATTGGCACATACATATAAGATGATTAATACCCATAGATAAGCGAGGTAGTTAGGGTTAGCACAGGGGCATAACCATTGTGATTTAAGGTATGGTTTCAGTTTGCTTTGAAATAGGGTGATTGAGGAAAGGGAGGTTAGGTCACTGAGGAGGGAGTTCCAGGTTTTGCCCACAGTATTAGAGAACAGAGAGTCACCAGCCAAATTGTTTTACCTATTTGCACAAGATGTTTATTAGATGAGCGTAGGGTCTTTAGGTTGCTATAGGGGGTGATAAGATTTGTAAGTATTGGTGTGTTAGGTTGATACAGGATCTTTATGTAAAAGAGAAAGTCAAATTAATCAATAAAAAGCAGCCCAAAATATCTTCAGAGAAATGCAGGCAAAGGCTCCCAGAATGGAAAATTTAACAGTACAAAAAATAAGATCACAAGGTGGGAACATTGAACAGGGGATCAGTAAAGCAGAAGTTAAAAAAAAAAAAAAACTAGAAGCTGAAGTTATGGAAGTCTAACACAGGTTATATCACAGCATGATGGAACAATGAGTCTCTCAAATAATGAGAAACAGGAGGAGCAGGAGACATCCAAAGAAGAAATATGGACACGGGAAAGAAAAAGAGGTTTAATGTGGTACATTAATTTATGCAAATGAGAAAGCAACACTAATCAGTACAGAAAGAGCAGCACCAAAAATATTTGAAGAGAAATACTGGCAAAAGCATCTGGATATGGAAGATTTTACAATACAAAACATAAGAAAACAGAGGGAAAGTAGAAAGGAGGGTTGTGTTAAAGAAATAGAAACAGAGGTTATAGATTACCTGCGAAGTGAAGAATTTGGTGTAGAAAGTCTAACTCACACCACCACAGCACGATAGAATAATGAATCCTCAAATTAAGGAAAAAACAGTGGAGTGGGAAATGTCTGATCAGTTGCCATATGAAGATTCTTAGGAGCCTTCAGTGGGAAACAAATATAAAAGTTCAGGTGGAATTGCACAACAAGGAAGGAACAGGAAACTGTGGCAACTCTGACAGTTGATATTGTGGAGTGATAGGCAGAAGAGAGTTCCCATATGAAAGACCAATGGATGACACAGGATGAAACTTAAGAGAATATGGCACAGGAAGATCTAGAATTTTCTGTAGCATGCTCACAGGAAGTTGAGAAGAAAAAAATGTGCTCTCAGTTTAGAAGAAAATAATCTAAAGAAAGAGTTTTAATATATATGGATAGACCGATTTAAGATCAATAAAAGAAACTGACTACAGAAAGTCAGTAAGACCCAAAATGTTAGAAATTGGATAAGACAAATGAACACAGTAATCAGGACTGTTCATGAAATGTATGTAATATAACAGAAGTAAATAGGATATATTACTGTGCAGCTTAATAACAGATGGTCTTTCTACAGAAACACAGGGCAGTAAGTGAAGGAAAGGGGAAAAATCAGATGCCATCATAGCAGCATAGAATAAAGAAAACTGTGAAGCAATTAAGTAAAGAAGTGTCACTATTAGAAGCAGACAGAACAGGGAACAGATTAACAAAAGTACTCGGAAAGATGGATGTGGAAAAGGAATGAGCAATATCAGAACAGATCAGGATCTATTGTACACTATTGCAAATAATAAACTAAAGATGTTAGCACAGGCAGAAAACCTTAGAAGATATGCAGATAAATATAAAGGAAAAAATACAGAATATGCAATTTACTGATGACCCAAAAAAGGTTTATAGAGAATTGAGGAAACAAGGCAAAAGGAATTCAGACACCACCAAAAAAGAGGAAATAGATACATTTTGGAGAAATATCTGTGAAGATCCTGTGGAACAGACAACAAAGATGCTAAATGGATAGAACAAAAGTAAAAGAAACAACAAGACGTTCTAATGTACAGGATATTAAATGAGATTAAGTAATGGCCTAAGAAATTGAAACAAAATTCAGAAAAACTCCTAACTGAAAACCTCAGGCCCTGATGCAGAAACTAACTTCTGGCCAAAAGTGTTAACATCTTTACATGAAGATTTAGCCACAAGTAAGAACTGTTTATATGCACATACAGAACAGGAGCCAATGTTTGTTAACAGGAATAAACAATATTCCTCCTTATGAGCGAACTTGCAAGTTATCCTAAAAACTATAGACCAATAACTTGCCTTTCAGCAATTTAGAAACTGTATACTGGAATTGATGCAGATTGTTTTCTTCTAAATGACTATAAACTCTGTCATGGCAATAGAATAAAAGGGTAACAAAAGAAAGTCCTATGAAACAAAGAATCATTTGTTGTTAATGGACAGCTGTAAAAGGAAAAGAATGTATTTATGACTTTAAGTATGGCATGAATAGACTACAGAAAATTATTTGACGTCATCCCACATTCATGGATAAGAGTGCCTACAAATGTATAAGATACAGCCTAAACTGATTGATTACATTACAGTGACGATGAAACATTGGCAAACCACTAAGCAGTTAAGCCATGATAAAGGACAAATTATTATTCCAGGGTTAAAAAATTCAAAGGGGGATATTCCGGGGTGACTGTGCCACTGCTGCTCTCTTTTATTTTGCCCTTAACCCATTAAGTTGTGTACTTAACAGATTAGGTCATGGCTACAAGTTACCTTCCAGAAAACAACAAAGTATAAAGACTTATTTTTTGTGGATGATTTAAAACTATATAGTTTGTCAGATGAAGAACTGAAAGCACAACTACAAGTCGTCAAAACTTCTCTGATATAAGAATGTCATTTGGTCTTGATAAATGTGCAAAAGCAACCTTTAAAGTAGGAAAACTGCAGCACCATGAAAACATCAGTTTGGGACTAGAATGTGATATAAAAGAAGTTGAGCATGGGGGAGTGTGTAAATATTTGGAAACTGATGAAGGCTGAACAATAAAACATGAACAAATGTGAATAAGTTTTAGTAAGGAACATTTTAGTAGACTAAAATTAATATTGAAAACAGTTCTGACATCTAGGAACAAAGCCCAAGTTATAAACCAGTTTGCTCTTACTGTCCTAGCTTACAGTTTTGGAGTGGCTGACTAGATCCAAAAGGTACTGTATCAGGTGGACAGGTAAATGAGAAAAATGCTTCATGATTATCAAATGATTTATAAAAATCAGTGTTTGGCAAGATTATATATTCCCCATTCTGAAGGAGGTATGAGCCTCCTTGAAACTGATTGTATGTATAGATCCGCAATTGCAGGACTGCATACATATCTGCTGACCTCAGAAGATCCAAACATAGTGAAAAGTTTTAAAACATGAGCAGAAAAAGTCTAAGATGACTTCCCTGCTTAGTTTAGCAGAAGCATATTGGTGTCAAGTGGGAATGGAAATCAAACCAGAAGTAGACAAGTCAGGCAGCAAATGAATGTGTCAAAAACAAAAGAAAGAATATAAGGTACAGGATCAGATGAGAAGACAGGAAATGTGGAAATGCATAAATATAGTTGCAAGTACAGAAAACTGCTGGAACACCCTCTTGTTGATCAGGACAAAATGAAAGCATGGTTAAGGAGAGGGGAATTTGAACCAAAAAATGAAAGGGTTAATATTGTTGCCCCAAGATAGTGGACTATGTACACACTGGTTTACAAAGTCCATTGAACGTGTGGGAGAAACAGGCAAACTCAAGTCTTGTAAAACAGAATTGGTAACAGTCACACATCTTGTTGCTGGGTGTGATTATACTGATGGCAGAAGGACTGTATACTAAAATGCATAATAATGTGGCAAGACTGTTGCATTGGGGATTGTACAAAAATATTTTAGTAGATAAGCATTGGAAACACGAGCCACAAAGTGTTATAGAAAATGATGGTTTATATCACATGGGATAATCCATTACCAACAGTTCAAAAAATAGATGGGAGAAAACCAGATATAGTAGTCCATGGAAAAAAGGCAAAAGTAGCATTGATCATTGTAATTGCTACACACATTGACTACAGTGTATTACATAAAGAGAGACACACAGTCATAAAATACCAAGATTTACAGGCAGAAACAAGGGCAGTGTGGAAGAAGGATATCAAGATAATTCCAGTAGTAGAATGGGTCGTACTTGGATATGTTACCGATACATGTAACTCCTGTATGAATTGCAGAAAGAGGTAATTCTGGGAACATTGCTGGTACCACAAACATTGAAATGGTACTGATTCCATGAAGTTTAATCATACTTTGACTTAGAAATGGGATCCATTCTTGTCATGGTATTAGAAACCCAGAAGAATTAAAGAAATTTAAACCAGACATCTCACACACCCATTTAAACAGCATGTTTATAAAACGGCTTGCAATCATTCCAAGTTTAACCCAGAAATGTTCATTGCTATTCTGTTATCTAGTAATTAGAACTTCCTATAAACCCTCCCCTTAGATGATTCTAAAAATTAATTCAGTACAACTTTCCTAAATAGCCTTGCACCTCCTAGAAGGAAGAGACTCAAAACAAGTAATGCAGTTTGGCTGTCCAAAAACAGCAGAATGCTAATATTGGACAGAGAAAAAGTATGGAAAGAATATCAAAAATATAAAATACCACGGTATCTTAAACTTCAGAATGCTTTACAATTGTACTGAACAGCAAATAAATGAAGACAAAACTATAATATAATTTTCAGAATAACAGTAAACACAGCCGTAAAAAAATTCTAGGCAGCCATTAAAGAAATCTTGCATCCCAGCCAGGAATTCAACCCTAACCCCTCTCCCAATAACTCACCAGTCAAAACTGCAATACAATTGAACTCTTATTTCATAGATAGTATAGCATCCCTAACCAAGGATTCAGCTATATCTAATCCTAACCCTGCCCGACAGCCACGTATCACCACATCCACTTTCACCTTCAAAACTTTGCCCACCTCCTTTATAAAACTACTTTTAAACTCAAACCATGCTCAACTTCAGCTGATGGTCTTCCAAGCAAATACCTTAAAGTAGCAGCCAATAGCATTGCTTATCCTTTCTCAAACATTATAAATCGGGCAGTTCACGAACCCCACATTCCCTCTTTCTCTAAAAAAAAGTCTTACATTATCCCTTTGCACAAAGGAGGAAATTCAACAGCCATTACTAACTTTAGATCTATAACAATCTTACGCTCTATTCCAAAGTACTTGAAAAATTATTCAAACAGTGGCTAAACTGTCTTCTGCAGGAAGAACTCTTACACCCTCCCCATGCAGCATGGCTTTTGTCTTTCCCATAGTATGAACACTGCACTTCTAACCTATATCCTGAATTAATGGACATGCCCCACCTCAGAAAATCCAAATCCATCAGAGCCACGAGAACAAGTGACTTAAACCTCAACACAGAAATAAATAGAACGTGCTGGAGGGACAGATTCATAACCCAGAGGCTCCCTACACTCTGGAACAGAATCCCAGTCCATGTTAGGCAGAGCCCTTCACTGACTCTATTCAAGAGAAATCTCGACGAGTGGATGGGAGATCGTAGGTTTACCCCGGGGGTCATCTCTGTGTCACTACTAGACAGAGGCATAGTAAACTAAACCCTAAAAGGGCGTAGTATTCTCATCCTAAGGGGTGGTGTAAGCCACATACACTCTGGCTAGGCTTATAAATGCCCTAGGGCAGATACCTATGAACCTATATAGGTACTGTCACTAAAGCTAGAGAACAGAAAACTAGTGTTCGCCATAATTCTAGACTTGTAAAAAATGAAGCAATGTGAGGACAAAGCACCTCTATGAGACCAAGCAAACAATCGTATAAATAAACTCCAGAGGTGACACCACAGTTGGGACAAGAACACTTTTATGGAAAACGAATGTAAGCACTTTCCCGTTCTACAATCGAACACTTCTTCAGATTGTAGAACACGAAAGCGCTTACATTTGTTTTGTTTTCCATTAGTGTTCTTGTCCTAATCGTGGTGTCACCTCTGGAGTTTATTTATACGATTATATAATTCTAGACTGGTCTAAAGCCTTCAACAAAGTTTGTCGCAGAAAACTTCTACTTCAGATGTCCTCCATTAAGTGTCTCTCAGCCCATCCTTCTGTGATTCAAAAGCTACCTACCCAGTAGATACCAGTGAGTAGAATGTCACTCCAACCTCTCTTCATACCTCCTAGCAACCTCTCTTCATACCTTCTAGTCACCACTAGTGTACCACAAGGCTAGATCCTTTGGTCCCCTCCTCTTTAACATTCTAACATCCACATAACGCCTCCCTAATACAATACACAGATGATTCCTCACTCATTTGCACATCTGATAATGTGGCACACCTCTAAAAAAAAAAAAAATTACTCAAGGCATTAACAGCCAAGAAACATAGCTTTGTTACTCATAACTCATGCTCAGCCCTAAAAAACAAACTACTGCTTTTTTCCACACAAATCCCTCTCATGGAAATACAAAATCTGAAGTGCTTTCTTTTAATAATAGAGCCATTGAAGTCACTTCTCATAGCAAATTGTTAGGCATAAAGGTGAATTCAACCTGATTATACAAAATTGCATAGGAAAAACTAGGGATGCTTTACAGAGCCCAAAACTCACCAACACGACCGTAACTACACTTACCAGTACTTATCTCATTCTCACACCTCTTTATGGTGTCCCCATCCTTACTAACCATCCGGTATCGCAAAAATCAAAACTTCGCAATGCTATAACAAAGCTGCAAAATTTGCAGCAAATACCCCTTTCAGACCCCCACCACTGTATAACACTAAAAAGCCTAAATTTGTTAGGACTACCCAATCATCTAACATATACACATCTTCTTACCACCTATAAAAGTATCCAGTCCATCTGCTTTCCCAGCTCTAAATGACATTCTACACAACTATTTTTCTAAGTTGGTCATTATGATCCATTGACCAAAAACTCCTGTTATGTCCACAAACCTGTCAAATCTGCTAGATATTGCCTGTATTCATAACATGTTTCTAAAGCCTTGAACTCCTTACCTCTATCCATTGGGTCAATGCCCCCCCTCCCATCCTTCAAAATCACTCTGAAAGACTTCCTAGCCAAAAGCTGATTCTGTTCTTGTTCAACATCAGGATAAACTGTATCCTTAAATACGAACAAGTACCTATTCATACCTTACATTCCCTAACTCTCCATTCTTCACTCACTTCCTTACTGCTATTAATTTCTCTCACCTGGCTTTCTCTCTAAATGTACCATAAGCCTGTTTTTCTTTCACTTCAAATCGCAATTCCTGTTTTGTGTTATACTAAGTTGCCTTTAATTTTTCTATAAAATTTCTCAGTATTAAATAATTTTCATATAGCTTGTATCTGTTCTTAACCAATGTTTTAATGTTATGCCTAATTTAGTATAATTTAAACTGTAGATTTCTTTTGTATTATGTTTGAAGATTCTAAAATTATTGTTCTTAAAATATTTTATACTTTGGAGCTTTTCTACCTAGGCCACCACTGAAAATGGACTCCTACCCAGGCGTGTGTACCTGATAATTAAATGTCAATAAATAAATAAAATAAAGAAACAGGGTAGATGGTTCCCAAATTTCAGACAAAGCTGTTTGCATACATACAAGTCCATGAAGCCATTTGCGGAAGGCTGGCACATTTAAATCCTGCTCTGTATAGACTGCAGGACTGCACTAGTCCAGTCTGTGATGAATCATTGTGACTTGCAATGATCTTGGCATGATTATTTCCAACCCCCTGAACTGTGGTGACTACAATGTGTCCTTCCTTATGTTGAGATGCACCTCATGCAGGGGTGCATCTAGTCATTTCAGAATTGTAGACCAATGCCATTCCCTCTCCAGCATACACCTCCAAGTGTGTGTGTGTGTCTATATAAATACACACACACACACACACACACACACACACACACACACACACACACACACACACACACACACACTATCTTTTGTCCTGTGGTCTAAAACTTAAAATGCAGTTATCCTGTTAAATAAATCCTGTTTAAATAAAGAACACCCCCAAATCATGTTTGTCAAATCACTGCATTCACTTGAGCCAAGTGAGAGCATAGGAAAGGCTGTCATATTCACCAGGCTGGGTTTCTTTTACCTGATGTTACTGAAGACATAGCTTTAATTTACAACTTAAACTGAGAAAGGTGTAATTGCATGCATTCTGTTCTGATGTCCTTCCCTCCCTCTTCTTTCAGTGTAAGCCACCGTTACTTATGCTTTCTTTCTTTTCAGAGCAGCATTTGTCAGACGTGAACCGAAAGATTACTGACAATTCCCACTTAGAGTGCTGTAATTCAGCATTCCTTAGTTACTTTAATGATTTAAATGTATATGGTATGAATCAGAAATTATGAATAAAACGTACTGTAAACAAAGGGAAAAGTCTACTTTTATTCTTTGAAGTACAGTGAGATGTGCATAGATATCTAAAGGCTGTTGTAGAAATATACGTTTAAAGACCAACAAAAATAAATAGACACTGGCAACTGAGTGCAGTGATGTCCTCCAGCAAAATGGCAGACCATCCAAACATGGAAAAGTTTTTCCCTTCAATGGAGGATTAAGGTACTACACAGTGAAGGTTCTGGTTTATTTAGGATCTTTCGGTTTGTTTTTTCTTTCTGTGTGATCTGTTTTTATTTATTTATAGATTGCTTGTAGTGGTGTACTTATAACTGAATGCTCAGGGGATGTTGCTATGTAACAGCAAGCCTGACGGGTATTACTACTCATGTAATTCTAGTGAGCTTGACTGCATTTGAAGAAACGTTACTATCTTTATAGAAATCGATCACCTTCGTCTTAACGCATCAGTTACCAGAATGCCTGCAAATACATAGAGATGCTTTGTCAAAGAAGACTTGATAGAAGCCCACCTGTGTTTCTTGATACATTGCAGGGCTATAATTTCTTGCTTTTTCCTAAATCTTGTTTTGTGCAGATGAAATGCTAAACTTCCATCAAGTGTCCCTGTTCCATTTTCTGAGAAGGAACTGTACCATTCTGACATGGGTTCACCAGTCACCACTGATGAGCTTTCAGTAACCTGGCAGATACCTTATGTGGCTTTTGTACCCTTCATCTCCAAAGTATCCAACTCCTGGGCCACCCCTTCTCCTCCTGTCTGTTTCATACCATTCATGCCTTCGCTACCTTCCTGTGAATGCTGCCAAACTGTGCCATCAGTGCAGGTGAATAAAGAATATGTAGATTTATTTAGCATTTCTGTCTCATTTACAGTATTTCTAAATGAATTTCCTTTCCAGTAATGCAGTGCTATTCTCTCTTACACCTCTGTTTCTGATGAATTTATTTGCACCTCCTTTCCCCTGCTCCCAGCAGACATCTCTGTATACAACGTGCCGTGCTAACCTAGATGAGTCGTCTGTTTGTTTGTGGAATCATTGTTGGTCATTTCTCATCCTGCAATAGGTTGTCTTATTTTTGGTGATCACCTTTTCCTTATGTCACTCCTTAGCTTGGTCACTGGTGTCTTGTTCACACATTTTCTTCTCTTTCTATCACAGACTTACTTTGCCTTCATACAGCCTTGTTTTTTTAATTGCTCACAGTTTCTTCCTTCTAATTGTTTTATTAGGAGAAGGATATCCACTGTCATAGTCCATGACCATTGTGCAGGGATGACAACTTCTTACTGTGTTTTCCAACAGGTAGAATTCCACTGTCCTGTAGTCCATGTTTCCTATTCAGGTTAAGACCACTTCTTGACACATTTCTCAACAGATGGAAATCCATCATCCTGTAGTCAAAAGTCTTGCTTTTATGAAGAATTTCTAAAACTGTAAAAATCTGCTCATTTATGTCAGTTGCTTGTTTCTTCCCAGCCTGATTCATGCTACAGTCAAACATTCCACTTTCAATAACTAGCACCTGTGTGTTATTGTTTCCCTTGTATTGTTGCATAGCATTCACCCCATTTTGACTTAGTTTTTCATTTACACATAATTTGGTTTTTCAGCTGTCAGTTTTTATGTCATTCAGTGTGGGTATTTTCGGAGCCCGAAACATCAGTAGGTGGTGGTGATGCATGTTGTGGCATGTGGTCTAAGCCCATCCAGGATCAATGTGCTCAATGCATGATGCAGATAAATCAACAGACAGTGAGGAAATCCCTCTTAACCCTTCTGCTGAAAAGCCATGAACATCGGGGATTAGACATTTGATTGCAGTTTAACTTTGCATTTTGTATTTCTTGGGTTGCAGTGTCACTTTGCATTTTGTATTCCTTCCAGAGCAGTTTAACAGTCAGGTGCACTCTATGCAGTTGTCTGTCATCACTGATTAATGAATGGAAGTTTGAACGCACAGGCTTTTCTCACATCTCTTACCCTTTAAATGGTTCTGCAGCTGGATCTATTTCACCTAGTGCTCAGGTTCCCATGTTCTGATCACAGCTGCCACATCTCTGGTGCAGAGTGTACGTGTTTTTCCTTACATGCCTGATTGTACTTTGCCATCTCTCCTTTTTTGTACTTTTGCATAACTCAGAAAATACTATTAAAGGCCAAGCCAGATTATTTTTTTTAATATTCTCAAGCTGTGTCTGTGTGTGTTCTTTGTATAATCTGGTTTTCTCCTACCTCCAGAAGCTCATGGCCTTAATAGTCTGCACTAACTGTGGGACATTAAACTTGTTGTTCACCTAAACTTAGACTATGTACATTCATGCTTGATTGATTTGTAGGTCATCCAAACAGTGCTGTCTTTTATTTAGAGACCATTGGCTTTTTGACAGTCTGCAAAAGAGATTTGTGTTTAGTCAGCTGAAATTGTTCTATACTATGTTAGCAGGTGGTGACTTTGGACATTCTGAATCACTACTGTTAAACCTGACATTTTTTTTCCATGAAAAACGAACATGAGAGCAAGACACAAAGAGCTGTGATATTTGAATTTAGTGTAAATATTTTTTTTGGGGGGGGGTGTTGGGTGTGTCACAGCTTCTTACGTAAGTATTAATGTTCTAACATTATCTCATTCCTTTGTATAAGTAATGCTATATGTAATTCCCAGTTTTAGATTTCACATTACAGCATTAATCCTCCTTAACAGTCCTTGTCTTGATATGTATCTCATCAGTTAAATGGTTAAATAAGTGGGTACGTTTACTGTTAAGTAGTGCTTGTATTTCTAAATAGCTGCCCATGATGAGATTAGTTATATGGCGACAGTGTGTCCTATTGTATTCTGGTAATCTGAAACAGAAAATTGTTGATTGTACATTTTAAATGTAGTGTAACCTAAAAGACGTATGTGAAATGCCTTCCTCTGATGCACACATTTCCTGCCAACTTCTTATCAGCCCAGCAAGCTTATAAAACCAATCTGGTTACAACTACTTGCTTTAGTTTTTGGAACAATGTTTTCTTCTTTTTAATCAGAACTAGTGACAGTTCTGTTGCCCTTTAACAATATTTTGAGGGAGAAGGTGGTTGTATAATTTTTCTAATGTAGGGGTCCTTAGTGTTTGGTAATTGATTTGGTAAAAACATACAGAACAAGTTGCCTCGTTAATGGTTTCTCCTAAGAATGTTAGACTGAAGGGTTACAACTTGCTTTATTTTATGATGATATTGTGAAGGATTTAACTCGGACAGACATAAGGCAAGAATAATTCTAGATAAACAGTAATAATGTACAGCATTACAGACTCAACATATTAAAATACTGACACAGTGCATTGTAAGAGAAGTATGTAGGATAGTCACAAAGCATGCCAGATTCTGTTGCAACAGCACTGAACTAACATATTGCTACATAACTTTCATCTAAATCCTGCCTGGCAGCTGTGTGACTATGGAATACTTCAAGGCACCTTTTACTGTTGATTCTTTCCCAGGTTTGTGCAACTCCAGCAATGGTGACTTTAGGAGGGTGGATACTTGGAATAGGCTCATATTTAAGAACTGTACTAGCTGCCCTTGTGGGCTATTTTAAGCCTAGCCAATTTCCATTTCAAAGATGAGACTCCAACCTTGCACCAGTTAGGTGAACCCCAAAGTATTACTCATAAAAGAGCACAACAGAGTGTTGCTGAAGGTCTTTTGCATTCTGAGATTGTTGAGGCTGCAACAGCTCTCAGGACTGTGGTCCTACAGCTGCCCTGGTGCCTTTGACAGTCTAGCACTAAAGGCCACTGGAACGGCACTGGATTCTGAGAAGTATCCTGCTTTAGATGTAAAGAGTTTGGGATTTGCAACTGGTTGTGGTTGGAGCTTTTCAATAAAAGCAACACATGTAGTTCATTGGTACAGTATAGATTTTTTTTGAAGGTTTATACTAGCAGTAGGAGCCAAGATCTTGTTTCAGAATCAGGAGGCCTGTTGCATCATTCAGGATAATTTCCTCTGTGACGCTCTCTGGTATCTGGAGATCATGCAGTGTGTGTAGACATTCTTATATCTTTGATTCTGTAGCTGCACTGAGCAGGGCTGATCTTTGGTCAACTGGTGCCCTAGGCAAAAGGGCATCACAGTATCCCCCCACATCACCTGGTGCCCCCGTCCTGGTCTACCTACACCATCCAAATTACTTTTTTCTTCCTGTTTCTCACAGTTTGCCTTGCTCTTTGGTTGTTTTTCCTGTATTCTTTCAACATATTGTAAAGAAACCATATCTTTTCTACAAAAAAAAGTAAACAAATAACCCCTGCTAAAGCGACGACTAGGTTGCTGCCTAGCCGGCCTCTGCCTAAGGCCGGCTATGCCATTGAGGGTTCTCCCTTTTACAGCTTTAGTGGTGGTGTGCCACAATATTTAGGGTCCTAAGAATATGCTTGGATATGATAAAGCTGTCATGGCACACATTTGTTCATATAGCGAGTCTATAGACAGATAGAAGGACTGATGACTAAAGTTGTGCTATAGCTTTGTAGATCTATGCCACAAGTTTCAGTGACCTCAGAATGTGAACCTAATAAAACAGCCAGTTTAGACGTTCATTTGAACTGTGTGTGTACTAAGGTTGTTGAAGAGATTTTACATTCTAGGTATCTGTTGATGTCCTTACATTCACCACTGCAGTATTCATTACAAATGGGATTCCCTGCCATGAAGCTCGCCATCCGTCCGGTTTACCAGAGTCTGCCATTGCTTTAAAATATGCTGAATGTCACCTACACACTCCTTGCATAGCATAGGGCATAAAGGTGATGTTCAGGTGTACCATCCTCAGACCTTTTTTGCCACCAGTCCGAATGCTGTTTTTAATGGTCTGTTACCTCCATCTGTATTTTGCCGTTTTTCTGTTTGTAGGCACTCTGGTGATTACTCCTGTTTGCTGAAATCCTCACCATTGCAGATAAGTATCCAGGTGTTTCTTTTTGTTTTTCTGACTGTTTTGTGCTGTTTGGGGGGTTAATGTCATCCAGAAAGGGTAAATGCCAGTGTGGGAGACCGAGTCCCCATAAAGACCACCATGATCAGTGTTTTTTTTTTTTTTTTGCCTGGGTGCTACTCATGACCGCACGTCTTGTTGAATTTGTCAGGCATTTGTCCCTAAAACTCTTCCTAGTATGCTTTTTTCCCTTTCATTGTATCTTGAGAACCAGCGTCTTAAGCTTCTTGCTACATATATTATGGATGGAACTTCCTGCTCCGAGGGTCAGCTATCAGGGAAGAAGGTGCATAAGGTAAGGCTGGAATCTTCTGCTGTCCAGCCTCTGCTGGGAGTTTTTCTTGAGGTTATTACAAACCTGGAGACTCACCTGGTTGTATTGTCAGACTCCTCTACCATGTCTGGCTTGGAGATCGGTGAAGATCTGGTGAGCAGCATGTCCACCGAGGCTTTGCAGGTGTCTATTTCGGGCAGTCCGAGGGAACCATGGTTGATTGTTTCTGAGGGGTGTAGAGGGGTTCTGCAGTTTTTCTTTAGGGAAGAAGTTCCTATTACTGTTGTGGAATGCTGTCCTAAGTCAGGGCCTTCTCAGGTTTCTAGGACAGACGTCCCCTTAAAAAAGAAACAGAAAACTTGTGTTTCTTCTGCTCGTAGGGATTCACAAAATGAGTGGCAGGCCTTTACTAGGGGGTTATTTAATGCTTTACTGTCGTTAAGGCCTCCTCAGGGGGTTTCAGTTCCTGCTGCTCCTTGGTCTTGTTCTTCTCTTAAAAGCCCAGAGAATTGAATTCTTCTGAGGTGAATTCTGATGATGAATCCCTTGCTTATTCTACCCAGATTCCTTCTCCTTTAGACTACAGGTCTGAGGAGGAGGATTTTCATACTCTAGATAATCCTTCTGAGGAAATTTTAATCTGGGGATACAATTTCTAGGTTGATGCCATTTTTTTAAGTGGGAATGTGCCCAGGTTTCGGATATCCATAAGAGATACAATGAGTTACTGCAGATGGAATCTCCTAAACCTGCGACCATTCCTCCTGTCTTGGCTGCTTTATTGGATATTTTTCCAATGCCTCTAAAAGCACAAGATTCTCTGTCCCCTGCTCCCAAGGTTTTATAGGGTGCCTGAGGATTGTTCTTTTTTGTTTAAATGTCCTTTTGCTGACCCCTCTGTGGTGTCTTTAGCCTCTGATAAGCTGTCCCAATTACTCCCTTTATCCAAGTTACTGCCTTCTGGCAAGAACAATAGAACTATGGATAGGCTAGGTAAGAAGGTTTTATACTTTGGCTACACTAGCTTTTAGGGCTATTAATTATCAGACCCATATTTTAAGAAGAGGGAGGAGCATAGGGTGACGTACAAGAGTGGAGGAAGATGCACACAGGTGGATTATATCCTATGTAGGAGGGCCAGTCTAAACGAGATTAGAGACTGTAAAGTGGTGACTGGGGAAAGTGTAGTTAAGCAGCATAGAATGGTGGTCTGCAGGATGATGGTGATCAAGAAGCGGAGGAGGAGTGTGAAAGCAGTGCCAAGTATTAAATGGTGGAAGTTAAAAAAGGGTGATTGTGAGGTGGAGTTCAGGGAAGAGTTAAGATAGGCACTGGGAGGCAATGAAGAGTTACCGAATAGCTGGGTAACTACAGCAGAGCTAGTAAGAGAGACTGCTAGGAAGGTGCTTGATATGACATCTGGACAGAGGAAGGGAGGACAAGGAGACATGGTGGTGGAATGAGGAAGTGCAGGAGAGTATACAGAGGAAGAGGCTGGCGAAGAAGTGGGATTGTCAAAGAGATGAAGAAAGTAGACTGGAGTATAACGAGATGAGTCGCATGGCAAAGAGAGAGGTGGCGAAGGCTAAGGATAAGGCATATAGAGAGTTGTATGAGAGATTGGACACTAAAGAGGGAGAAAAGGACCTGCACCGATTGGCTAGACAGAGGGACAGAGCTGGGAAAGATGTGCAGCAGGTAAGGGTGATAAAGGACAGTGAGGGAAATGTGCTCACAAGTGAGGAGAGTGTGTTGAGTAGATGGAAGGAGTACTTTGAAGGGCTGATGAATGAAGAGAATGAGAGAGAGAGAAGGTTGGATGATGTGGGGATAGTGAATCGGGAAGTGAAACAGATTAGCAAGGAGGAAGTAAGGACAGCTATGAAGAGGATGAAGAATGGAAAGGCTGTTGGCCCAGATGACATACCAGTGGAAGCATGGAGGTGCTTAGGAGAAATGGCAGTGAAATTTTTAACCAGATTGTTTAATGAAATTTTGGAAAGTCAGAGGATGCCTGAGGAGTGGAGAAAGTGTTTTGGTACCCATCTTTAAGAATAAGGGTGATGTGCAGAGCTGCAGTAACTACAGAGGGATAAAATTGATCAGTCACAGCTTGAAGTTATGGGAAAGAGTAGTGGAAGCTAGGTTAAGAAAGGAGGTGATGATTAGTGATCAGCAGTATGGTTTCATGCCAGGAAAGAGCACTACAGATGCAATATTTGCTCAGAGTGTTGTTGGAGAAATACAGAGAAGGTCAGAAGGAGTTGCATTGTGTCTTTGTGGACTTAGAGAAAGCATATGACAGGGTGCCTAGAGAGGAGTTGTGGTATTGTATGAGGAAGGCGGGAGTGGCAGAGAAGTATGTAAGAGTGGTACAGGATATGTACAAGGGTAGTGTGACATTGGTGAGGACTGCGGTGGGAGTGACAGATACGTTTAAGGTGGAGGTAGGATTACATCAAGGATCAGCTCTGAGCCCTTTCTTATTTGCAGTGGTGATAGGTTGACAGATGGGATTAGACAGGAGACCCCGTGGACTATGATGTTTGCAGATGACATTGTGATATGTAGTGAGAGTAGGGACCAGGTTGAGGAGACCCTGGAGAGGTGGAGATATGCTTTAGAGAGGAGAGGAATGAAAGTCAGCAGGGCTAAAACAGAATATATGTGTGTAAATGAGAGGGAGGGTAGAGGAATGGTGAGGATGCAGGGAGTAGAGTTGGTAAAGGTGGATGAATTTAAGTACTTGGGATCAACAGTTCAGAGTAATGGTGAGTGTGGAAGAGAGGTGAAGAAGAGTACAGGCAGGGTGAAATGGGGTGGAGAAGAGTGTCAGGAGTGATTTGTGACAGACTGGTACCAATAAGAGTGAAAGGGAAGGTCTATAAGAGGGTAGTGAGGCCAGCTATGTTATATGGGTTGGAGACGGTAGCATTGTAGAAAAGGCAGGGGTCAGAGCTGGATGTGGCAGAGTTAAGGATGTTAAGATTTGCACTGGGTGTGACTAGGATGGACAGGATTAGGAATCAGTATATTAGAGGGTCAGCTCAGGTTGGACAGTTTGGAGACAAAGCAAGAGAGGCGAGATTGTGTTGGTTTGGACATGTGCTGAGGAGGGATGCTGGGTATATTGGGAAAAGGATGCTACGGATGGAGCTGCCAGGTAAGAGGAAAAGAGGAAGGCCTAAGATGAGGTTTATGGATGTGTTGAGAGTGGAACATGCAGGTGGTTGGTGTGAAAGAGCATGATTCAGAGGACAGGAAGAAATGGAAACAGATTATCCGCTGTGGCGGCCCCTAACGGGAACAGCCGAAAGAAGATGATGATGAATTATCAGACCCATATATCTAGATATGTCCTGGCTCTTCTTTCTTGGGCTTGTTCATAGGTGTGTACTAGGCTAATGGCCCTGGAGCCTATATAAGCCTAGCCCAGGAAGATTTCTTGGCATCATGCCACCCAAAGTTAGTTCCCAGTGCCCCTGCCATCAAAGCCACTGAAATAATCCCCGGGGTGAACTTCCTATTGCCCATCCACTCGTCAAGATTTCTCTTAAAGAAGGCTAGTGAAGTGCTCTGCATGACATGAATGGGAAACTTATTCCAGAGTATGGGAAGTCTCTGGGTTAGGAACTTGTCCCTCCAGCATGTTCTGTTTATTGTGTTAATGAGGTTTAGGTCCCTGGAGCGTGTGGCATGGAGGGATTGGAATTTCTTTAGGTGTAGCATATCTAGCAGCTCTGGGTCAGACATGGCTTTGTAGGTCAAGCAGCGATCTCCTCTAAGTAGGCAATGAGACAGAGTATAGCTGGAGTTTTTTTGAGTCTGTCCATATAGTGCATGTGTCTAAGGCCTAAGATCCTCTTAGTGAGGTATTTTTGTGGCCTTTCCAGTTGTAGGTGTGTAGTGAGGTACATACCAAATGGAGCGTTGTATTCTATAGTAGGTCTAATGAGGGATGAGTAGAGAGGGATTATGACCTCTTTCTTCCTGGAGGAAAAACCTTTTGTAATGAGATGTGCCACATAGGACTTTCTGACTACAGTGGCAATGTGGTTATCAAAGAAGAGGTTGCTGTCAACCTGTGTCCCCAGGTCTGTTATCACATCTTTGGTGTTTAGTGGACTACCACCTATGTGGTAGTTCATGGTCACTGCATTTTTTCCGAAGGGAATGACTATGCACCTTTTGGCATTGAGCTTAAAGCCATGGTTCTGGCACCAGTCACTGGTGTTACTGAGGCCTTTTTGTAGAATGTCTACATCAGTTGGAGAATCAGTAATGGCTCCCAGTTTGCAATCATCTGCTAACTTGTTTAGCCAGAGTCACTTTGTGTTGGCTTGAACTTCAGAGAAGTAGATGCCAAACAGGAGAGGACCTAGGACCGATCCCTGTGGGACACCACTTGTAACTGGTCAGTAGTCAGATTTGGAGTCTGCTATTTTCACAGTATGGGTTCAGTCAGTGAGCCAGTTGGCAACCCATCTTTAGGCATAGGGGTTTATGCCTAGTTTAGTGAGTCTATGATTTCTGAGTGAGGGATGGTGTCAAAGGCCTTGGCAAGATCTAGGTAGGCTGTATGAACTACCTTGCCGTCATCCACACCTGCTTCTTTGTGATCTTCCAGACTCAGAGTAAATCTTCTGCTCTTTCCTTGCTAGTGACTTCCTATCAAGTAGTTAATCATTCTAGCAAATATAGTTGTGATGCAGCAGATGCCTCTTCTAGGGCTGCTGCTTTTGGTTCAGTTCGGAGAGGTATTCTTGGCTTAGGCTTTGACCTTTACCCATTGATATTAAGGATAGGTTTATGGATGCTCGTCTAGATAATAAACCTTTGATCTGAAGTAGGGACTTCATTTGTCAGCAACCTTTGGGTCTTGGATCTGACATCGGATCCGAGCTGGCAACTTATTTTACAGCTTATGGATCTGAGCTCCTAGCTCCTCCCCTCACCCATAATCCCCTGCCAACCCCAAATGACCTCAGATCTAGTTTGCCGTTCTTAGAAGAGACAGCTGGATTTTGAGCTCCTGGCGATTTACCAGATAAGTGTCCAAATATTGTCAAGTTAGATATTTTTTTGTTGATTATTAAACAGTGCGTGTGATTTAGGTTCCCTTTTTGTAATTTTCTTTAATTTTTAGTGTATTCCCTCCCCTCGCTGGTTCGCCGAGTGTGTGTGTCTTTTTGGGGCCTAGTGTGATTGTGTAGTTATTTTTATTTAGAATAACATGTCGGAGGCCCCAAAGCCCATTTATTCCAAGTGCACCGAGTGTGGCCATAAGCTTTCACAGGCGGATGGCCACACTCGGTGTGTTCGGTGCCTTGGGGTTGAGCACCTGTCCTCTGGGTGTTCTATTTGTGCGGCGTTCAACCCCAGGCACTGAAAGAGCAGAGGTCGAAGCTGATCCTGGCGGGACTTTTGCCCCCGGATTCGGCCTCCGTTACTCTCGTGGCACCTCCTCAGCCTCCGGTGGTGGCCACTCCTGCCCCCCTTCCCCCGGCCGGGATTCAAACTCCCACTAAGGCGCCGGAGGAAAGGGAGGCCAGGAGGGAGAAAAGGAGGGAGAAGCACCACAAGCGGCAGGCAGAGGCCTCCGCTTCGGCCCCCCCAGCTAAGCGGGCTTCTCCCTCCATGGCTTCCAGGTCCCCTCCTCCTTGGCTCCGATCCCCTTGCTTTTCCCCGGGACCCGAGGAGGAGGAGACCCGATCTCCGTCGAGGTCATCGAGGCGGCATTCCAGGCCCGCCTCGGTGGCCTCGTCGAGATCCACTTACAGCCTTTCTGACGCAGATTTGGACCGGATGATGAGAAGGTTCATCCAGGCCCAGATGCAGATGGGAGTGCTCTTGCCTCCCCCCCCTTCGGGGGGGAGCTCGACACCTTTTTTTGCCCAGATAGCTCCTTCTCCGACCCGCTTCCCGGGTTCGGAGCGCTCTGAGCCGGGCAGCGTTGGAGCCGGGGGTGGGTCGGTGCCGACAGTACTGGGTACTTCGGATCCGACCCTGCCCTCGAGTCTGTCTGGTCCTTCGGATCCGACCTCTCGGAGCCGTGGGCCGAGCTTCGGATCCGAGGGATTCTGTGTGCCTTCTGCTCCGTCCAGGTCGGAGCACACGGGTCCTTCAGATCCAACGGCTTCGGTGCCGGTTCCGATCCCTTCATCGGATCCGAGTGGGAGTCGGCTTTCGGACCCCAGGGAGAGTGGCTCCCCATTGTCCTTCGATGCAGTGGAGAGGGCTCTGTCGAGAGCATCCAGACCCCCGTTCCTTGCTTCGGCTCCACCCTGCACTCCCTCTCTGCTGGGTCAGGCTTCCATCACCCAGCCACAGGGACAGCCTGCTTCGATGTCCCAGGTTGTTCCATTGGAACAGGATGTTGCTGGTGAGACCTGTTCGGACAGTCTCCCCGAGGATGTGCCTCGCAAGCATAAGTGTAAGAGGAGACACGTGGACTCATTTCCTTTGCCAAATTCAATTTGGGTAAAGCTGTTTCTAAGGTCACCTTATCACGTTGGATCTCTGTGTATTCTTCTACCCTATGAAACTTCTGGGAGGTCCGCACCTCAGGGAGTCCGTGCACATTCCACTCGTTCCATATCCACTTATGCCGCCTTTAGATCTAGAGTTCCTTTGGATGATATTTGCTCCGCAGCCACTTGGGCCTCATCTCATACTTTTATCAACCATTATAAACTGGACGTTGTTTCCAGAGAGAGAGCATCCTTTGGCTCCTCAGTGCTCCGGAACATCCTTCCATGATGGCCGCCCAAGATTTAGGTAGCTGGGGACTCTGTCCCAAAGGTTGCTGACAAATGAAGTCCCTACTTCAGATTAAGAAGTTATGTACTCACCATAACGTTCCATCAGAGTAGGTGACTTCATTTGTCTGCAACCATCCCCCCCTCCTTCCCCCTGGCCTTCAGAAGTTAGTTCTTGGATGTCTTTCCTTGATCCCTGTCGGGATACCTTTTACTTAAGGTATTTGTAGAAGGGCAAACTTGATCTGAGGTCATTTGGGGTTGGCAGGGGGTTATGGGTGAGGGGAGGAGCTTGGAGCTCGGATCCATAAGCTGTAAAATAAGTTGCCGGCTCGGATCCAATGTTGGGTCCAAGACCCAAAGGTTGCAGACAAATGAAGTCACCTACTGAGATGGAACGTTATGGTGAGTACATAACTTCTTATTTTGGGAAGCGGCTGCTGATCTGTTTGTCTCTTCATGGCAAGACAAAGGCTTTACAGGAGCTTAAACATGTCTTTGTTTCTCCTGTGCCTAAATTTTAGTGAAACTACCCTTTTAAGCCAACCTTTGCTCGTAGGCAATCTGGGTGGTAAACAGATTCCTCCCGCTAAGACCAGTCAGACTGCAGGGATTCTAAAGCCTTCCTTTCCTGACAAACCAAGTGTTGTCTGACTATCCACCTGTTCCCAGTCACATTTCTCTTTGCCTTTCTCTTCCTGTTTGGCTCCGAATCACCCAGGATTCTTGGGTTCTGTCAATCATTTGGCAGGGGTAGTTCATGGTTTCAGTTTCCCATCCTCCTTTTATGGGCATTCCTCAGCCTCCTCAGAAACTGCTTCCTTTTTTCCCAGATGTTCAAGATCTCTTATCTTGGGGTACTATTCAAGAGGTGCCTGTGTCCCAAAGGGGAAAAGGGTTTTATTCAAGTATGTTTCTAGTGTCCAGAAAAGAAGGTATTTGGAAACCTATTCTAGACCTCTCCCATTTGAACACCTTTCTGAAGTGCCTTCTTTTCGGATGTTGTTCCTTCAGTCGCTTTTTCCTGTCTTGCTCCCTCAGGCCTTTCTGGTGTCTCTGAATGTGAAGGATGCTTATTTCCAAATTCCGATCCATCCTCTTTGCAGGAGATTTTTGCATTTCTCTGTTGCTTCCTGGTATTTTCAGTTTTGTGCTTTGTCCTTTGATCTTTCTACTGCCCCAAGGGTATTCACCAAATGCCTTGCTCCTGTGATTGCTTTTTGCAGGCTTCAAGGGATTCATATCTCTCCTTATTTGGATGACCTGTTGATTCAGGCATCCTCTTCAGAGGTCCTTTTGCAAAATCTTCGTTTTACCATTTCTCTTCTTCAGAGCCTGGGGTTCACAATAAACTTCAGAATGTCTTCCCTGACTCCTTCTCAGGATCATGTTTTTGTGGGTTCCAGGATTCAAATGGTGCCAATGCTGGCATCTCTGCCTCCTTCAAAGGCCTTAACTCACACTTTCTTTCAAGCTCTTCTTCCCTTGGCTTCCATTACAGCCAGGGAGTTTCTGAGGGCTCTGGGATTCATGGCTTCCACCATTCCTATGCTCCCTCTGGCCAAACTCCAATATGAGGAAGTTTCAGTGGTTTCTGAAGTGTGTGTGTGTGGCTTCAGCATGCACATCCTCTAGCCTTTCCAGTTACTCTTCTCCTGTGTCTCAAGAAAGAACTTCTATAGTGGATTCAGCAGTTGTCTCTGAATCCAGGACTCCCTTTTCAACCTCCTGTTCCCTTTCAGAATCTGTTCATAGATGCTTCAGATGTGGGATGGGGAGCAACGTTTGGCTCCCTGAGGGTTCAGGGAGTGTGGTCCCCTCATCAGCAGATGGAGCACATCAACATCAAAGAGCTGTTATGCTGGTTCTTCAGGCCTTTCATCCTGTCTTCTGTCTGGGGGCTATCAAGGTATTCACAGACAATACCACAGTTATGTGGTATATCAAGAAACAGGGAGGTACAATATCTTACTGTCTTTGCCGACTGGCACTTCTGGTATGGGATCTGGCTATCAAATATCGAGTGACTCTTCAGGCAGTTTATATTCCTTCAGATCAGAACATTGTGGCAGATACTCTGAGCAGGTCCTTCACTACATCCCATGAATGGATGCTTCACAGGGATGTGTTCTGGGACGTTGTTCAGCAATGGGGTACTCCTCAAGTAGATCCGTTTGCCTCCCCTCTGAACAGACAAATTCCTCTGTTTTCTGTCAGAGTCTCAGGTCATCTGGTATGAAAGGTGGACACCCTCACATTTTCTTGGAAGGGGATGTTTCTTTATGTATTCCCTCCTCTTCCTCTCTTTCTGAGAGTCCTGTTCAAGATTCAACAGGATGCTGCCAAAAATCTTGTTGGTGACTCCCTTCTGGCCGCAAGAGCACTGGTTCTCTCTACTTCTGCATCTAGCCAGAGGCAATCATCACAAGTTACCTCACAGGGTGGATCTCCTCACACAAGACAAGGTGTATCTCATCCATCCCTACCTGTC
Source organism: Protopterus annectens (assembly GCF_019279795.1). Classification (NCBI taxonomy): domain Eukaryota; kingdom Metazoa; phylum Chordata; order Ceratodontiformes; family Protopteridae; genus Protopterus; species Protopterus annectens. The sequence goes on along the minus strand of NC_056748.1, from coordinate 1,022,113,321 downwards.
CACGCTTCAAATGACACTGTGGGTGATAGGGTTTTGATTCCTCACAGACACCGAGGATGTGCTTGCTGTAGGTCCTGCAGGAGGCCAAGAAGCCTACTACTAGGAAATCCTGTTTGTTTAAATGGAAGAGGTTTTCTGTTTGGTGTCTTTCTCGTGACCTGGACCTACTTTCTGTGGATGTTCCTTTGGTTCTTATTTGTGCGAGTTGCTCAATGCTGGTTTGGCCTATTCTTCTGTTAAGGCCTACTTATCTCTTTCTGCTTGTCTGCCTTTAACTCCCCTTGTTAGCTTCTAGATTTTGAGGCAAAGCAGTTTCTTAAAGGCGTCCTTAATATTAGACCTCCCAGGAAGCCTCTTCCTCCTCCTCCCTGGGATCTTAATTTCATTCTGGAGAAATTGACTCCAGATCCTTTTGAGCATGTTGTTTTAGTGTCCTTACAACATTGTTCTTAGAAGACTATTCTTTTGTTAGCTCTTACTTCTGCCAGACGGGTGTATGAGTTGCAAGCCCTTATGGCTTGTCCACCTTTTGTGATATTTCATGTGGACAGGGTATCCTTGCATATTAAGCCTTCTTTCATGCCCAAGGTGGTTAGTTGTCACTTCATCAGTCTTAAATTGCCTATGTTTTTCCCCTCTCCGCAATGTGGCAGTGAGAGGGTGCTGCATACCTTGGATGTGCATAGACAACTCAGATTTTATTTGGATAAAACTAAAGCTGTCAGAAAATCTGACCAGTTTTTCATTTCATCTTAGGTCTTTGTTTGTCTGTTTCCAAGCAAACTATTTCCACTTTGATTTCAAAGGCTATTTCCTTTTGTTACACTTTTCATGGCGAGAGCCTTCCTTCTGTAAAGGCTCATTCTACTAGAGCTGTGGCTTCTTCTGGTGCTTTTTTGAAATGCTTAGACACTAGTTCTGTTCTTGAAGCTGCTACCTGGACTTCTGTGCACACCTTTATCAGACATTACCAGTTGGATGGTATATCCAGAGGTAGAGCTGGTTTTGCTGATGTCATTCTTCATGGCTTCTTCAAGGTCTCTGCTGCTGCTTCCTCCTCCCAAGTTTCTTCTTGAGCTTTGGCACTCTCTCATTTGTAATGAATACTGCAGCGGTGAATGTGTAAGACATAGTACAGTTGTGTAAAATCTTACCATAATGGTAGATGTCCTTGCCTTCACCGCTGCAATATTCACTCCCTCTCTCCATCTCCCCTAGTCTTTTTTCCTCCTGGATGTGCAGGTTCTCCTTGGTTTCCCTTGGACTGCTGTTCCTACTGGGGCAATCAGTTTTTTTGGATGGTATGCCTAAACATCACCTTTATGCCCTGCGCTATGTAAGGAGTGTGTAGGTGACATTCAGAGTACCTTAAAGCAATGGTAGACCTTGGTAAATTGGCCGAGCGCTGGGCTTCACAGCAGGGAATCCCATTTGTAATAAATGCTGCAGTGGTGAAGGCAAGGACATGTACTGTTATGGTAAGATTTTACACAACTGGACTTTACCTTGTTTTGTTGCCTTACTTTTTACCTCATGAGATCACATGCCTATGTGCTGAACTTACAATTTTTTGAACCAACAGGTCCCAGCATTTGAAGATGCAGTTAATACACTTTTTGCTCCAATCATCATCTCGTGCAGCAACCTGATTGAGAAGCTTGGAGATACATATACATCTTTCACTTCTGAAAACAACCACCTGTACATCCTGCACCAGGTAAGCATCTGTATCCAGCATGTCTTTTGTTCATAGCTTAGAAACTGCTTATTGGCCCAAGAGCTGTTTTAAATGTAACCTAGTTTACCTCCAAATTTACCAAAATATTGCTGACGTGCGAGTACCCTACGGAATTTAATGATTATGATTTAGGCTTGTACATGTCATGTTCTCAAGCTGCCTTTGTCCATTAGGGGCATACATGCCAAATCAAGGGAAAATTTGGGATTTTTCCCATACATTGGTCCAAGTTGCTTTTGAATAGGATTAGGGATGAGCTTTGCTTCACATGGCTGAGAAGCCTGTTCCAGAGAAGGGGTCATTTTTGAGACACATCCAACATGGCCTGTTTGACACGCAGACTAGGTTTAGGTCCTTAGAATGGGTATTTCTGATGCTATTTGTTTTGTGTGCATCAGATGAGATTATTCATTTTAGGTTAGGCATAGATTGCCACGCAGCAGTTTGTAGGAGAGGAACCTCTGTGGTCTCTCAAGCTGTTTAAAGTGCCTAGTTTGGTACATGCTGAAGGGTATGTTTTACTCACCAAATGGTCTGAAGAGAGCAGAGTATAGTGGAACAATGACCTCCTTGAACCTGGATGCCATGCTGTTAGCAATGTAGAATGATTTTCTTGCCACAGTAGACACCTGGTGGCCAAAGTCCAGCTACTGTCAGCATGCGTTCACAGATCCTTGACCACTGGTTCTACTTTTAGGGTTGTATTATCAAAGGGTACTGTTATGCATTTTTTTTTTTTTTTGCATTGCGTTTTAGTCCATCACTCTGGCACCAGTTGTTTGTCTGTGTCATGTCCTCTTGAGATGTATCTGTGCATTTAGGGGATTCACTGACTATGACTAGTTTGCAGTCTTCTGTAAACTTGGTCAGTCAAAGGCCCTTGATGTTTGCCTTTACTTCAGAGAAGTAGATGGCAAAAAGGAGAGGCCTCACCACTGATCCCTGTAGGACTCTGCTAGTGACTGGCCTCTTTATGGAGGCCGATTCCCTATCCTAATATCCTGTGTCCCGTCATTGAGCCATCTAGCTATCCATTGGGTGACATAAGGGTTTATGACTAATTTTGTAAGTTTATCTACAATACCCAAGTGAGGTATTGTCTCAGAATGCCATGAGCAGGTTGAGGTAGGCAGTGTGCACTGTTTTGCCCTCATCCATAGGTTTAGTGACCTTCTTGAAAAAGAAACAGGTTAAGCAGACAGGATCTGCTTTTGACATACCTGACCTGGTTAGTGTCTAGTGTGTATAGTTTTACTATGTCATTGTTTATCAGAGCCATGATCATTCTTTCCATGGCCTTGTGTAGGAGACTAGTCAGACTTGTGGGTCTGTCATTCCCTGGATTTGTGCCCCCCCCCCCCCATGTTTAGGGGATAACAGAGTCTTCCATTCATTTGGCATGAAGCTTGTTTGGAGATGATGGTTTAATAGAGATTCTAGTGAGTCTGACCGGTCATGTTTCTTGCTATTCAGGAGGCATCCTTGGATGTTATTAGGGCCTGTTGAAGTTGTGTTCTTGGCCTTAGAGAGAGTGTGTAGTGAAGACCTACTCCCTAGTGATAGGTGAAGGAGAAATGATGGGGGGGGGTATTTCCTGGGAGTTATTGGGGGGGGTGTAAATTTGATACTAAAATCATCCAGCAGATATGCTGTATCCTGTGGTCCCATATAAGTGGTTCCATTTACATTTACTTCGGCACATTATTGGGTATTGCGTATAAGGTTGCGGACATAACTGAAGAAATTCTTATAGTTGTCCTTAGCTTGGGTGGATATTTTTATCTCCGATTTGGCTTTGATGGCTTGATTAACCCCATGAGTTGCTTGTTCAGACTGATGAGAAAGTTTATACCTTGCCTGTTTTTGGACATGATTTTATTTCTTTTGTTATGCAACCTGTTTATACTGGGATACCATCAGAGTGGCTTGTTTTTGGAGTTTGTCCTATGTTTAGTTCTGGTAGGTACAGCTGTCTCCATGCAACTGTATTTACATGGTGACTAGTTCAGCACAGGCAGCCGTGTTTTCAGGGTGAGGGCTTGGAATTTTGCTAGACTGTTGCATCGTATAAGTTAGCCTTGGAATATTTTTTAAATGTTCCACGGTTAGCTTAGATCCCAGGCTTAATATTTATTTCAAAGAAGACAGCTTTGTGGTTTGCCCTGACCAATGAGGAGATTACACTAGGAGTGGTGTATCATTTCTCAGTGTTTGTGAAGACCAGGCCAGGGATACTTGCACCCCTGGTTGGAGTGTAGACTAGCTCTCCTAGGGTGTTTGTATTAACAATGCCCGTGAATCTCTGGGCTTGCATGTTTGAGGTATGATTTCCAGTTAATGTTGGGGTAGTTAAGTTCACTTATTAATATATTCATGCATGGCTGTCTTTTTTGTGACTTTATTTACAGTGTCTTTAACTTGTCTTATCACGGAGCTGTAAAGATCTACTTTGTGCAGTCAAGGATTTGATTCTTTGCCTCTGTTTGCCTACTGTATGACTCTGTACAAGTCATTTAACCAGACAGTGCTCTGGGTCAATTGGGAATCTGGGATAAACTTCTCAATGATCTACATGCTTAGTAACTACCTTTGAAACTTTTAAACCAGTGGATGAAACCTGCTCTTTCATTTGTGTACTATATAAAGGGCAGCTGTTCCAGTTGTGCACCCTTTTCCATTTGGGAGTATGTTATCGGCACTCAGGATTATTGCTGTGTTTTTATCAGTTACACTTGGTTACATGTGGTACTTTTCTACTAATATTGCTCTGTCTTGTGTAAAATGAATGATTTAAATGAAAAATATGGCAAAATAGCATTCTCATGAGAATACAGTCTGTTTTAAGTGTTATGTGGACTGATATTGGAGAAGGAGAAACACAGCTTGTTGAGTTGCACAGTGAAGAATAGTGTTTTTACAGCCAAAATCGATGCTTCAGTTTATTCCTGCACCAACGTACCATTTGATTATATCCTCAGAACCAAAGCAGCTAATATGCTTATGCCAGTGAAGCACCACTGACTCAAGAGGTGATCCATCTCGTCTTTAGCTAACTAGCATCCCAAACTAGAGTCCTGGTTTCTGATGTGCAAATACAGCCATTCTCATAAAATATTTATTTATCCAGGTGAAACATCAGAGTAGAATCAGGGTGGACCTGCCTTTAGTATGCAGTTGATTACATTTTCATGCATGCTACTACACAGAGTTGATGGTGTGCACTTCAGTAGCCAACAGAAATCAGAAGAGCAGTGGGCATATAGCAAAGCATCTGTTTACTGTCTGTTACAATGTGAAGAAGCCAGAAAGCAAAGGACAGAAAGGTAATCCTGGGAGGATGGAAGTGCGTTAGCTATGAAAACAGTACAGCAACATAAATTCATCAGCCACTCTGGCTTTTATCATTATAACTTTTTGTCCCCACCATTGACTTATTCCTTCCCTATACTAGGGTTTGCATTTTTAACTTGGTGTGTATCCTTTCTGTTACTGTTCCTAGCCAGTTTTCAGGAAGCTTCATCTGTGTCTGTGACAAATACCTATGTATCTGCTCTGCTCTAGTGCATTATACATGTAGTTTTATGGGCCAGTGGACATTATAAAATACATGCAGAAGGGCTCTGTTTCCTTCAGACCCGTCTGACTGATGTTTGCTCTCCGTTGTCTGACTCGATGTGTCTTTACTGTAGTGGTTGCAATATTTAGTCTTGGCAGCATCGGTATAGACAGAGGTAGTTAATTTATGCTAGTCTTCCTGCAGAAATGGATCATATTTTTCTCTCATCTCCCTTTTGTCTGTTAACTGTTAGCATTAATAATTTGCACAGACTGTAAAGCACTTTTCAAGTTCTGACACAGAATTTTAATTTTAACTTTATTAATATCTTCTGATTTTGCAATATTCTGTTTTCCTTTGGTTGTACCACAGCTGTTTCTAATGATGTAGCAAAGTCAATTAGATTTTCTAAAGAATAGTCTGGTTTGGATGATTTTTTTTTCTAGCATTTTTCTAAACTACAGTTCTAAATAATTTGGATTTTTAGTTGTCAGTCATTGTCTTGATAACTGCAGATTTTAGTAAATGCTCGTAATATTGTATACTTCTTGTAATGAGCTTCAAAATTGAAAAATAGCAAATTACAACTTGGCTGCGGTCAGAAAATGATACTTAATTTGCACATTGGCAAGCGTATCCCCTCCATATGATATTGCCTTCCGTATTTCATACACATCATCTCTGGCCATGTAGCATTAAAGCTTTAATCCGGTACCAGCTGTTATGTTTATAAAGGCTAGATTTGTAGGTGCTGTGATAACATGGTTTTCTTGTGTCATGTTCATTTTAAAATCATGGCAACTAAAATTATAAAATGTAGAAAAAAATTCCAAACCTAACAATATAAAAACTTATTTTAATATTGCTATTAACATAGTAATTAAATTACTGTAGTCCTTTAAAAATAAATGAATATGGCGCAGATGCATACAGCTTACTAATATGTTGCCTCACTGTTCATAGGTAGGTACTAGGCTATCGGCCCATGGGGCTATGTAAGCCTAGCCAGCAAGGTTCCATAGCTTACACCACCCAAGAAAGTTAATTTCCTGTGCCACTGTCGAGCAGAGAGACAGAAGTGATCCCCGGGGTGTATTTCCTATTTCCCATCCACTCATCAAGATTTTTTTGAAGAGTGCTAATAAAGAACTTTGCTTGACATAGATGGGTAGCTTGTTCCAGAGTATAGGAAGTGTCTGAGACAGGAATCTATCTCTCCAGCGTGTCCTGTTTATTGTGGTGGCAAGGTTTAGGTCCCTAGTGTGTGTAGCTCGGAGGGATTGGGATTTCTTTAGGTGTAGCATGTCCAACAGCTCTGGGTTTGACATAGCTTTATATGTTAGGCAGAGATCATCTCGGAGTAGGCGATATGCTACAGAGTAAAGCTGGAGTTTTTTGAGGTGGTCAGTGTAGGGCATTTGTTCGAGGCTAGTAATCCTCTTTGTGAGGTACTTCTGTGGCCTTTCCAGCTGCTGCAGATGTCTTGTGAGGTACATTCCTAAAGGAGCATTGTACTCTATAATGGGTCTAATGAGTGACGAGTAGAGGGGAACAATGACCTCTCTTTTTTCCTGGATGAGAACCCTTTTATGATGTGTGCCACGTAGAAGGACTTCCTGACTACTGTGGCGATGTGACTATCAAAGGAGAGACTACTGTCCACCTGGGTCCCAAGGTCTCTTATCACGCATTCGGTGTTAGTAGATTGCTGCCTATGTGGTAGTTCATGGGTACAGAGTTTTTACCAAAGGGGATGACACTGCACTTTTTGGCATTGAGCTTGAGGCCATGGCTCTGACACCAGGCATCTGTCTCAGTGAGGCCCTTCTGTAGGATGTCCACATCATTTGGGGACTTGACTATGGCTCCTCGTTTGCAGTAATCTGCGAACTTTGTTAGCTAAACGCCTTCTGTGTTAGCCTGTACTTCAGAGAAGTAGATACCAAACAGGAGAGGTCCCAGGACGGAACCATGTGGCACTCCACTTGTCACTGCCTTGAGGTCAGATTTGGAGTCTGCAACTCTTACAGTGTGGGTTATGTCAGTGAGCCAGTTGGCAACCCATCTTGTGACTTAGGGATTTATACCTAGTTTAGTGAGTTTAGCTATAATTCCAGAATGGGGATGGCGTCGAAAGCCATGGTAAGGTCAAGATAGGCTGTGTGAACCACCTTACCCTCATCCACGTCTTTGGTGACTGCCTCAAAGAAGTCGATCAGGTTCAGGAGGCATAATCTGCCTTTCACAAACCTGAACTGAGTGGGATCCAGAGTTTGGAGGTTATCAATGTCTTTGTTTATGAGTTCCGTGATGATACATTCCATGGCCTTGCAGACCAGGCTCGTCAGGCTAATAGGTCGATAGTTCCCAGGATCAGTGGTGGCTCCCCCTTTGTGGAGTGGGATAGCTGTTGCTGTGTGCCATTCAGTGGGCACAAAGCCTGATGCGAGGCTATTATTGAACATGGTGCTTAAGTGGGGAGCCAGTTCTGAAGTTCATGTAAAACGCAGCCTGGGATGTTGTCCGGTCCCATGGATGCTGTGTTTTTGGCTTTAGATAGTGCCGCTTTTACCTGCGTAGTTGTGATTACAGGGACTCTGCATTCTTCCTGTGTAGATATGGGCCCTTTAGGGGGTAAAGTTAGCACTGAACCTATCTGCTAGGATGTTGGCAATATCAGTTGGTTCTGTAATTTTCGTGCCTTTGTGCTGTAACTCAGAGCAGATCTGGGTGTTGCCATCTAGATTCTTGACATAGCTATAGAATGCTTTGTGGTTGTCCTTGAATTTAGTGGCGATTTTGTTTTCGTAGCTAGCTTTGGATGATCTTATAAGGGATCTCAGCTTCTTACTGAGGCTGACCAGGGAGCTCCTCCAGTCATGTGATTTTACTGTCTTTTGCAAAAGTTTCTTCCTTCTGCTGTACAGTTTGTTTATGGCAGGGGACCACCAGATTGGCTTTCTTTTTTTGGAGGATACTGTCTTGGTTCTGTTTGGGATAGGACGATCCATGCACTCGTGTAAGTGCTTATAGAGTGCATTTTTGTAGGATTCAGCAGTTGTAACTGTATTGTCCATCTGCATGGGTGTCATTAAGTTCACCACGTCTGTCTTAAGAAGCATGAAGTTGGCTTTGGAGACATTTTTACTGTGGTTTCCTTAATGGGGGGTGGGGGCGGGATGTGGATATCAAGGTGATAAGCTTATGGTTGGATCGGACCAACGAGGAGTTGACTTCAGGTGTGGAACACCGGTCACTCATGTTTGTAATGACTAGGTCTAGGATATTGTTGCCCCTGATGTTGGTACATGAGTAGTTTTCCCAGTTAATGGTGGGGTAGTTGAAGTCGCCCATTATTAGGGTGTTTGGTTAAACCTTAATATTTTCCAGTACATCAAGAAAAGAGGAGTGGGAATCCTGGGGCATGGTGGGGGATCTGTAGCAAGCTGCAATTTGGATGAGTTAGTTGCACTTGGATAACGTCGGATGCATTATGCTGAGCAACTAGCCTGGAGGTGTGGATATCCTTAATGAATATGGACACACCTCTGCCTTTGGTGTTTCGGTCCAGGTTACATGGCCGAAAAGTGTGGTATGAGTTATAGCCTGGTAGTGCAGGGGTGCTCTCTGGAGCCTTGAACCAGGTCTCAGTCACTGCACAGATATTGATGTTCTCCATTTTAAGGAGTGCCTCAAGTGAGTGCATTTTGAGATTTAGACTTCTAGCATTGAGTAGCATTACCCTCAGTTTTTGCTTGCATGTTCCTGTTATGGTGGTGAATTTGTTATTTGAACCCTGCCTAAAAAAGGCACTATAGGGGCAGCAAGAGCCTTAGCCAGTATCCGGAATCCCAGGGGCGACAGGTGCAGGCCATCTCTGGCAAAGCATCGTGGTCTGTCGACCATGTCATCCCAAGCAGACAGATACTGGATCCCTTTAGAATGACACCAGAAGCTTAGCCAATTGTTGAAGTCAATCATTTTGTCCTTGTACTGTGGCATCATTCTGGGTGATGGCAGAATGCTACTCAGGGCTAGGGTCATACCTGCCTGGGCTACAAGATCGGAGAGCTCTTCCATGTCTCTTTTCATGTAGTCCATGGAGGTATGTCTCAGGTCATTCACACCAACATGGACAATGACAGAGTCATATTTGTACTTGTTGTGGAGTGACCTGAGTGCGTGGGTTGTGTGGGAGATCCTGGCACCCGACAGGCAGCTGACAGTAACCTTCTCCTTGTTTAGCCTGGTGAGTGGGACATCAGTGTGCCTGACTATAGAGTCACCTATGACTAGTGTGTTGGGTACGTTGTTTTGCCTTATTGGCTGTGGTTGAGTGGCACACTGAGTCTGTGGGCTGTGTCTCATTTGGGTTGTGTTGGGGGATGGAGGTTGCTTGCGTTTCTGCTTTGGAGGTCTCTGTTGCTTAGACAGATTATTATTGAGAGCCTCCGCAAATGTTTTTGTGTTACTATGTGTGGATTTTGGTGGTGTAGATTTCCACTATGTGACGAGTGTAATGTGGTGCAAATGTTTTACCTTCTCCTCATGACTGTCAAGTTCAGTCTTGGTTGGAGAGAGCTTTACCTCCAGTTTGGCTAGATAAGTGCATCTCTCACAGGTTGTACTTTTGGGTGGTAGTAGGAGAGGGTTGTCTGTGTACATGAGGCAATTTCTACACTGATGCCCAGATTCATCAGATAGACAGGAGAGAACACTGGGAGCTGACCCTTGGACATGCCTGAATAAAAAACTGTTTTCTTCTAGATAAGTGAGGAAAGTGAGTACAAGAGCTGTTTTTCTCTAAGCAAGTGAGAAAAGTATGTACAAAAACTGTTTTCCTCTAGGTAATGAGGAAGATTGAGTGCTATAGTAATTAGTAGCTTATTTAGTGCTTACAAGTTCTGAACAAGTGCTGAGCATGAATAAGCAAATTTAAGTGCTAAAACTAAATCTGTATCTGCACTAGACGAGTTACAGGACAGAAACAAGTGCAAATGCAGACTTTCAAATCAGAAAGTTGAGAGAGATGGAAAAACTGCCCAGACAGCCAATAACTACAATTTCTGGACCAGAACCACTCCTTATGTGGTAGACAGGTTACCAAGTGCTTACCACTCCCACTGATAAGCTAGAAGGCTTCCCTCCAACACAGAAAGGCTGGGAGGCTCAGAAGCTTACATACAGTCCTGGATACAGCAAATCTGTATCTGGAACACTAGTTACAGGAAAAGTAGGAAACAGGCTTACAGTTTTTTTTTTTTTTTTTACACAGAAAAGTCCAAAAATAGTAAAAACAATTCACATGCAGTGCAAGCTAGCACACTTGAGTATGCAACAATATTAGACCAAACACAGTTTAAAAAATGCAATTTAAATTAAAAAGGACTAAAAGCAAGTGCAGAAAGGGTTTATTAGGTAGAATGTGGTAAAGAGATGGGACTGGGGGAGTGTCCCAGATCAAATCTACAGTGGGGCGGGGAACTGTAAAAGCCACCAAATTTAAGCTACAAACCAAAAATAAGGTGGGTGGGAAAAACAGTTAAAACAGAGATCTAAGCAACAACTAACAGTACAAACTTTAAAACCAAAAAAAATATACTCTGCTCTGTATATTTGCAGATCAGTCTCTCAGAACAGTGAGACAACAGTTTCAACAGAGATCTAAGCAACAATTAACAAACTCTATAACCAAAAAAAATACTCAGCTCTGTATATTTGCAGATAGTCTGTAAGGCAGTCTCTCAGAACGCAGGTTCCAGCAGTTTGTCCTTCTGACTAGTTCATAACATGTTATAACTGTGTGATGCAAGCACTGATGTTGGTTGCCCAAAGGAATCACTGTCATTCTTTACCTGATCGTTCCTCGTAATTTAACTGGAGATCTCTGCTGAGAGCGCACACACTGATCCTCAAGGACAGTTTTTTCTTGTATCTGCATTTATAAAACTATTGACAAAATACCAGGTTAATCTGTGGGCAGTCCTAACGGTACAGACATCAATGATGTGGCTAAACGTATTCTGTTATCACTATTTTTTACAACTCTATTCAGGAATGGGGGCTTCAGTAACAAGAGGCAAACGCATCTCCTAATGGTAGAGCAGATGTGGTTTTGTCAAAAAGGAGGTATACGCAGTCAGATCCTGATTGTTACTGGCAGTTACTTCATCACTGTTAGATGATCATGAGTGTGGTTTATCAGGGAGAGCAGCATACATCTCTGAAAGTAGTACTTCCTCCATTTTTATCTTCCAGCTGATCATAGTCCAATATCAGTGGTGTACACGGCCACAAGGTGGCAATCTTTGGGGTTGAGGAAGTAAGAAAGAAAGGAACATTACCCTTTCTTGACACTATTGAGTAACTCTTGGCAGAGTGGGGCAGCCCTTATGACTGAAAGCAACAACTTGTGGATTCCTGTGGCTATTATTTCTCTCCCTTTGATCACAATCTCACATTAGCGGTGTAAGGTACTGCTCGTCTCTGGAGTGGTGAGACATTCTGGGAATGAAAACAATGTACTAATGTTATGATCCTTTATATCAAATTGCTTATAAAGATGGGTTATTGTCTGTCTGTGTCTGTCTGTGTCTGTCTGTGTCTGTCTGTGTCTGTCTGTGTCTGTCTGTACGCGCGTGCCCACTGCAGTGGACTGGTGCCCTATCCAGGTTAAATATCCTAGCTTTGCTACCACTTAGTGCTAAGATAGTGTCCCTGAAGTGAATAAAGTATGAGATCAGTGAATGAATGAAGTTAATAAATCACCTGGGGATGTGAATTTGCACACTGAAATTCAACATGCAATTCTTCTTTTACCTCTGCAGCACAGTATAGCTGAATATCTAGATCTGTTGACCAAATAGATTGCACGAAATAGCAAACTTTTCAGAGGTATGCATCTGTACTGAGAAGCACCACCAGTGCACCTTCATTGCCTTTAAAATGTGTCAGGCTGACGAGCTGCACTGGACTCTGCATCTGTTGGAGGTGGGTGCATGATTGCTCTTTAAGGTGGGGAAAAATTAATCAGAAGTAAAAAAAAAATGTTTTTCAAGAAGTTAAGCTTTTTGTTGCATGAGGCATGCTATGACCAGTGTTCCAAGTATCAGGGTTTGGGAGACTGTGTTGTTGGGTTGAATTCAGCATAATGGTAGAAAAGCAAACTTTGCACCTGAATCTCCAGTTATGATTCCCCTGAAAATTTTAGTAAGAGCCATCAAAAGAAGACTGATAATGTTGCCATTTATATATAGTTACTGATTGCAGGGTTTCATATGTGTTTGACAGATTGCATTGTATTATTCTTCTACTGGGGCAGATATTGGACTTAATATCAGGATTGGGAGCACTAGACATATCCAAAATATGTTTGTACTAAGGTGTTGCTTCATTGCAAGTAAAACTCATATGCATTTCCCCTGAGCACCCCCCCCCCCAGTTTAGATTACCTTTGCTTTTGCACGCTTAGTGTAAAGATGAGGTTGTGAACATGTCTTGAAGCCACAAAGTAACTGCATTCTTTTGGTAAGGGTCTTTGCGTATTTGTTTATGAGAACTTTACTAGAAAACTATATATGGTTTCTGAGATATGGTCCAGTATCCCAGTAGGTGTCCACACAATATAGTATTTTGCTATAGTCTTTTGTTATGTTATTCACAGTTATATGCACTGATTTGTAGTATGATCCGCGGTGGTGCAGCGGTAGCATTGTTGCCTCACAGCAAGAGGTTCTCCCGTTCGATTCTCGGCTGGAGTGTGGGGAATGCCTTCTGTGTGGAGTCTGCATGTCCTCTCCGTGGTAGAGTGGCGTTCCAAAAGACATGCGTGAATGGGCGTGCCTTCTTTGAAGGTTGGGCGTCGAGCTGGCAACTCGGCACTGTAAAAATCTACTGCCAGTCATTAGCGGAACGGAGTTCCACTGTGGCGACTCCTAACCAGGAAAAGCCGAAAGACAAACAGCATATTTTGTTTGTAGTATGTGTTATAAAATAAGAATTAAAATAAGTCTATGCTCATTGTTCGAACACTACTACAGTATCCTTGTTCTTATGGGTTATATCCTGTCCTGCTAAGGCTGTAACAGCTTGGACAGCTTCCAAAGCTTCAAGGGTACTTCCATACACACAAATAGTACCTTAATCTAAGCTGAAGAAAAAGTAGGTTTGAGTGCTAAACTCTTTAGAGCTTTTGTGCTACTGAAGAACACTGTTCTTTCAGGCTTCCAAGGATCAATGGTTGTCTAATGCTTTCTGTGCAGATAACTTCACTTTGGACCTTCCACTTTTAATTTTATAACTCAAATTGAACTACACCTGTAAAATTGGCAGGTGACTCTGCTGTGGCCATTTCTGGTTCCTCAGACCATTCATCTTTTTCACTTGTCCCCTCATGTATACTTCTTTTAGCCACCATGGACTGGGAATTAGACATGTTCTTTACAGCTGCTAGAGTACACTCATTGGGGGAGGGAGGATCAGTGTTATTGGTCCAAAGAGAAGGAGCAGGGTATACCTCTCTGCCTAGCTGGACTGGAATGCTTGTCCTTAGAGAGATTTTTGCCCGCAAAAGTGGGTCTGCTTCAGAAATTCCTGTCAAAAAGAAGCACAAATTGAGACATATGCCTTGTCTTGTCTTAGTTACTTTGGATAGGAGTGATTTATTGGGCTTGGCTTGACCCTTGCAGTGCTGCTGTTTCTGGAAGAGAATAGGGAATTCGTCCCATTAAGAAAAGGTTCAAGATTTTGAACCTCAAAGTGACTGTATAGAGAACTTTTGTTTCTTCTCCTCATGTTTCTGATTCAGATTCTCAGGACAGTGTGGCTTTTGTTCGTCCATTTGAAGGATTCTCTTTTTCTGAAACTACTTCCAGAATGAATGTGTTTCAGTGGAAGCATAATGACATTACACTCTCTGTAAAGAAATACTATGATTTGCTGCAACCAGAATTCCCTGAACTTACACAAGTTCCTCCTGCTCTTTCAGCATTAGAGTATGTATTTGCTGCAGACTGTAACTTGCATGACAACCAGCCTGCTGCCCCTATGAAATAAAATTGCATAAAGGTCCTCACTCTGAGTGGGTTTTTTGTATTTTAACCCCAGATCACACCCAGCTGTGATTTCTGTGGCAGCAAAATGTTGCTGGGATTAACACCAGTCCCTTCCCCTTCAGACATGGATGGGAAAGCGTTTGATAAATTTAGAAAAATGTGTATTCTTCTGCAACACTTTTATTTTAGAATGTTTATTTGTCAAACTCGTATGATAAAGTTTATGATTGTCTCTTTTGAGAATATGAGGAATATTATACCATCTTTTCCCTCATATGAGGAAAAAGCATCTTTGTGTAATCTTGTTGCTTCTGTGTCTCAAGTGGCTGACAACTCTTTGAAATTGCTTATGTTTTGGCTAATACCACTTCCAGGGCTGCTGCTGTTGGAACTGTTTTCTCTACATGGTAAACTCCTTTACTCAAAATCTTCCTGAAGATGTTAAAGCTGTAATTTTTAATTCTCCCTTAGCTGGAGAGATGGCGTTTAGACTATCTGCTGCAGAGATCCACAAGAAATGAGAGAGACAATCTGTTTCAGGGGTTTTCTCACATTATTCGGCTTTCCTTCTCCATGTTTATCAAAGGGGTTTAACGCTTCCGCTGTAGCCTTTTACAAAAAGCAAAATAAGCAGACATGGCAAGTTCCTTCTAAGCAGATTTTTAAAAAGCAGTTTCAGGGAGATGACAAGAAAAAAGAGGTACTCCCTCCCCAGAATGAAGGACAGTTATAACAAGGCAGAATGAGTATCTTCAAAATCCACCCCACCACTTCCCACCTTGGCAGACTTTTAATCCTTCTTGAAGTTCTGAACCTACATTTGTCTATTTGGCAACAGGTAGTTTTAGACAAATAGGTTTTGAGTGGTTCATCACAGATTCAGATGGCAGTGGGAATCTGTCTCTTATTTCCAAGGGATTCCATCCACTTCCGCTAGATCAAACATTTTTCTACTTGTCATTTAGCATTTACTCACTTGGGGGGGGGGGGGTTCTAGAAGCACCTCCTCCTTAGAAAAGAGAGTAGTTTTATTCAAAAATATTTTTGGTGCCAAAGAAGGAAGATTCAGGTAGACCAGTTCTGGATCTTTATTTTTTAAAACCAGTTTGTGATAGTACCAAGGTTCAAAATGTCATCTTTTCATAACTTACCTCCTATTCTTCAGTTAAATTTTCTGGTGACCCTAGATTTAAAGGGCACTTATTGTCGCATTCTGTAGATCCTGATTTCAGATGTTTCTTGTTTCCTGTGTCTGAATCACACTTTCAATTCTCTCCATTACTATTTGGATTTTCCATTGCTCCAAGGGCAATTACAAGGTGTTCAGCTGCAGTGAGAGCTTATTGCATTCTGTAAGGGGTTCATAATTTTTTTCTTTTTTTAGATGCCTTGTTTATATTTGCAGTCTTTTTCTTGGTGTCAGGAGTCCCTTGCATGGGTAAAAAATATCTTTTCAGAATTTGTCTTCCAGATAAATATTCAGAAGTCTTGTTTCATTCCCTCCCAGTGGATTCTGTTTCCAGGATGTCTTTTGGACTAATCCATGCTAAGGGCATTCCTAACTCAGAAAACATGGAGTTATGTATTGAATTCTTCCGTAGTTTCTGCAATTAATTTCTGACTTCAGCCAGAGAATATCTCAGGATTTTAGGTTTCATGGTTTTTATGGTTCTCATGACTTCTCTTCAAAGTTGCACATGAGAAAAAAAATCGGTGTTTCTTTTTAAAGACTGAACCCAATATTCCAATCCACTTGATTCCCATATTCCAGTACGGGGTTCTGTGAACAGAGAACCTCTTTGGCAGACCAAATTTTTTAGAATCATAGTCTTCCTTTCTCTCTCACATCTCCTGCTCAATCCATTACAACTGATACAGCTCCCCATGTAAAATCCTATGTATCAATGAGAGTAAAGGTGCATGGTCTTTGGAACAAATGACGGGCCTAAAGCACATAAGTATGAAAGATGTTAGCTGTGATCCAGATATAGGATTTCTTCACCACATGTGGTGCCCATACCCCATGTGCAGTCTGACTGTGGTAGCTTGGGATGTTGCTTTGAACTTTTGTTTTACCCTGCAGCTTCTTTCATTCATTTAGAGTGAAATGTAGTGGCAGACAATTTGAGCAGGTCCAGGACAAACCCTCACTTCTTCTTTTTCTTTTGGCTGTTCCCGTTCGCAGTCGCCACAGCGGATCATCCGTTTCCATTTCTTTCTCTCCTCTGCATCTTGCTCTGTCACACCAACCACCCGCATGTCCTCTCTCACCACATTCATAAACCTTATCTTAGGCCTTCCTCTTTTCCTCTTAGCTGGCAGCTCCATCCTTAGCATCCTTTTCCCAGTGTAACCAGCATCCCTCCTCAGCACATGCCCAAACCACCGCAATCTTGCTTCAAAGAGGGCAAACTCGTCTCTTGAGGACAAACTCTCACTAATGAAAATTAAACTGAGGGGTTTACAGGAAGTGAACCTGTTATCGGAATAACTCTAGTAGATCTGTTTACCTCCTTTCAAAACAGGCAACACAACATATTTTGTTCAAAGATTCCTAGTGAGCAGGACTTCAGAACAGATGCATTTTCGTTCCCATGGATGAGAGAATGTTCCTTTATGAATTTCCTCCTTTTCCACTATTATCTACAGTCATTCTGAATATTCAGAATGGCTTTCCAAAGCTCACTATGTTGACTCCCTTCTGGCTCAAGCAACAGTGGTATTCCCTTCTTATGGAATTGGCTAAGGGAAATTAAAGCAAGCTTCCTTACAGGTTGGATCTACTCATTCTATGCTAGGGGAGTTTGATGCACCTCATTCTGAAGCTACTGCATCCGACTACCTGGATGAATGAATTTTGATATGACTTGGGCACTTTGTTTATGAGGACGTACAGCAGGTAGTAAGGAGGCAATGCATTCTGCTACTAGAAAATCTTATGTTATGATCTGTAAACATATTCTAGTTAGTGCCACTCCATTGGCCTGGGCCCAGTTGGGGAGTATACACCATTGATGTTGTTATATTTTTGTTAGGTACTATCCTGTAGTCTGGCTTACTCCTTTAATAAGGTGTATTTGTCGGCCGTCTCAGCATGATAGACCATAGAGGCTCCTGTGATGCCCGTGCTCTGGCCCAGCAATCAAGGAGCCTCAATCCTCACCACTAACACCAGTGAGGGGCGTCTCATATAGGAGGAAAGGATAACAAATACACACAGTAAAGTGCAATTTCCCTTAAGAGCACACAGAGATCACAGTCAGTCCAGGGCTGGTCGCTCCCTTGCTCTCCAGGTCCCCAATAACAATCCCCACTGGCACAGCTATAGGTTCTAGATCTCAGCCTAGTGGGCAAGCTAAAACCTCCAATGCTTCATGTCCCTGCCCAAGTAGCTGACACACACACACACACACACACACACACACACACACACACACACACACACACACACACACACACACACACTTTGAGACGAGTTTATATAACCACACAGATGCTCCTGGGGAAGGCTGGCACAGGTTCTCCAGCTGTGCCCCCTTTCTGCCCAGTCGCCCCCTTTCTGCCCAGTCTAAAAGGTAGTACCACTTGCCACCACCCACTAATATTTATCAGCTACTCAAAGGCTCTTAAAAGGGTGTCCAGTTATTACTGTGCAATATTATTAAACATTAGTAGTATAGCCCACGGCTAAAGCTATTGGAGTGGCTTTGTACAATTTTACCAAAGGCATGCAGGTACTCTAAAGAGCTTAAATTATCTCTACAAAACAGCCACAGTTGAAAGGGTTTAAAATATTTAATAACAAATAGTAAAAACACAAGACAATACTTTTTACTATACAGTGCTAGTCAAGAGTTCAGAGATCACAGAGAAATACTTATATAATTCAGTAGTACAGTTCTGACATCACAGAAAAGCACTTGAAACTAGAAAGATTAGACTAAGAGAAAACACAAATCTAAGATAAACTTGCATATAGAGCAAGACAGTGCTGGTGAGTTGGATGGTCAAGACAAAAATGCTTAATGCTCTCTGATTCTCTCTGTTTTTAAAATCACATTCTTGGTTCACATTGCATCATTCTTCACACTTCCCTGGGTTCCCAGGCTAACAAACTACATTTTTTAGTAGGCTCACACCTGGTCAGGAAGCAAAGCCACAAAGGACATTTATGCATGCAAATTCTGGCCATAAAACAGTAGCAAGAATTCCTTCACCTAGACAGGCCGGAGCCAACTTTAAAGATCAAAGACAGTCTTAAAATGCTTGACTTAGCTTCCTTACAGCAGAGTGCACTGTTGTTTGCATTTTTTCAGTTCTACATGTAACACTGTTTTTTCCATTTAAGACAACAAGCCTGGGGGTTTTATCTCCAAAATTTTATCTGGCTAGGCTGGCAGCCTTCATCTGTCTTCACCCAATCTTCACAGCTCCTCTTTCTTCTTAAACTGTGTTTAAGCTGTTCTTGAAAGGCATTTGCATTTAAGACCACTTAGAACACCGGTGCCATCTTGTTGAGATCTTAGTTTTGTGCTGGAAAATTTAAATTGCTTTCTTTTTGAGTTTGAAATGCAAACGTCTTGGAGAAATGAAACCATAGATGTTTAAAAGGCCTGGATATTCAGCAGCAGGTATTTTTATAGTTTCAAATGACTGAGATACAGTGATATGTCAGTTAATGCAGATGTTCTGGAACTGCACAGAATCATTTTTATCAGTAGAAAAGCTCACAAATAAGTGCACAGTTTTAGACTAAAGGGAAGGTAAACCTTAGCAGGTGAGGTAGCTTAAGCAGGGAGGGCAGGTCTGAATGTGTGGATTTCACTGATGCAGCAAATTCTTCTTGAAAATAACCTGCCTCTGTACAGCGAAAAATATATTTCTTTTAAAAAAACTACAAGAGTAATCCAGCAAGTAGTTTAGTGGGGATGAGGCATCCATGTACTGTATTGTTACTTGATTAAGGTGCTGAACATCATTGGTGCAGAAAATTGCAACAGAATTATCTCTGTATTATACTATTTTACTTTTGTTTTAGTTACTCTAATGGTAGATATCATGCTGAACATAAGTGGTTAACAAATGTGAAATAATATAAGACACCATCAGGTCCTTTCTTCTCCAAAACAAAAAGTTGACTGTCACTAACATATGTCAGTGATGTGTATATTAAGAGTGGACTTGTGGCATTTGGGGGGCATGTTGTGCACTGAATAGTTTTTGTTACCTCCCCAACCTCTAACCATTGCTTCATTGCAGAGAAAAATAAATAAATAAAATATTAGCAGACATGCAATGCTTAACATATGAAAGCGAGCAAGGAGTCCAAAGTTGCATTTCTGGAGGAACACACAAATAGGTAGAGTTGCTGAAAGTAGTTCAGATAGAAGATGGTGTAATGCAAAACCTAGTTTTTGTGCTTGCAGTAACAGTTTGATAAGGGTATTAGTCCCATAAACTAGCAGTAACCCTTTGTGCAACCCGTTAATGGCATAATTTTACTTAAATTACTCCTCCTTTTAATTCATTTATCTATTTACAAGTTTTCAAGTAACATTTCTACAACATTGTTTTGCACCCCCCCCCCAGCTGTCTATCATCAGTCCCTCATGGCCAGTCTGCCAAGTCATTCCCAGTCTCCAGGGTAAGAGGTGAGCAGGAGGAATTTAGATAGTAGGGCTGGTTTGAGGATTTCTTTTTTGTGATTATGGCCCTGTTTTCCCATGTGCCCCATCTAAGCATGACAGTGGGACCCTGCACTGAGCTGTCCCCTCTGGTCATCCTTTACTTCCACAAAGAGAATCTTTCTAACATGCTGTTTTGCCACAACCATGAAACGCAGGAAGGTTCTTAGATGTGTACTAGGCTAATGGCCCTGGAGCCTTTACAAGCCTAGCCCAAAAAAAATTGCCCAGGCACCGTGCAGAGGTGTGTCCTCTAGAGAAATTGCACTTCTACAAGTGCTCCCTGAGTGCCCCCAACCCTCCTTCCCCCTGACAATTAAACAACCTATACCTCCTTCACTTGTATCCCTCCCTTTGTCTGTGCCTGTACCAGAGATGTAAATCAAACCTTGATTGTCTGGGGTGCAGGCAGAGTCTATCTTTCTGAACCATAGAACCAGGCAAGGTTTCTACCAGATTTGCTGCATGTGCGCACTGATCAAGGTTTTTTTTTTGCAACAGAATAAGTAGTCTTACATTCCAGAGAGAGAGAGGGAGACAACAATACTTTTTATAGTTTAAAACAAATATAGGTGTTTGTTTCATTGTCTTATGTACTCCAACATACATTCTTTGTCATTTATTTGTTGTAAACTAAAATGCAGGAGAAGTATTGTAAAGCTAACTTTCAGTAGTTTACACCAAGTGTACCTATCTCTGTCCGCTGTGTTTTTCCATCTGGTTCCTATTTTAACAGAAGTTGACATTTTTGTTGGAATATTCCTACACTGTCATCTAGTGGCAGATGCTACTGTAGACATGCAATATAACAAGCAGCAGCAGCAACCAGTGAATCTCACAGAACATTATAGATAGGCCTTAGGATCACCTACAAAACACAGAACAAGGTAATCATTGCCTTAATATAAATGTGAGCAGGATGATGTTTTTGCAGGAAACAAGAGAATGAAAAATGTTATAAATATTAGAAAGGAAGTGATGTTTTTGCTGTGTCTGAAGGAATAATTCATTATACTGGAAGGCAGTGGAGCAAAGTAGGGAGGAAGAATGCATATGATTAGCCTTGAACCTTTGGAACACAGGGATTAAACCCGGACTGTGCCACACAAAGCTATAGTTTGACTGGTAACTTTATACTGATGAAGGCAAAGTTGGGGTGTGAAACTGATACTAGCCTGCTCATCATAGGGGAAGGAAGGTAGCGTGACCCACTGTATGACTGATCCTAACAGGAATGTTGAGGAACTGCTTGTAGCAACTCTTGTGTTGTGGCTCATACCACACACAGGCCGGGATGGTGTTCCCAAATGTGTGCAGAGGTATGTGAGAGACTTCATAGGCAGCAGCTTAATGGTAGTGATAGTCACCATGGGACTTATGGACCCCGAAGCCTGACGAGTGTCATATATAAAGCCAAGTAACATATAATTGACTGTGTGTACCATGATATAAAAAGTCTTATTATAATTAATCCTCGGCTATTTAGCTTTGTCAAGGGAAGATCATGTCTGATGAATCTTACAAATTTTGAGGGGTCACACTTGCTGACAGTAGTTGTGCTGCTCCTACAGCATATCTTGACCTGGCCAAGTTGTTTGCCACTACACCCCAAGGAGGCATTATAAGTAAGCTAACTGCTTAAAAAATAAATGCTTGTGTGATAAGAAGGCTAGAGAACTGGCTAAAATGAAGAACCAACACACTGATAGTAGCATGCACCTTATTATAAAGTATGAAGGTAATCCATGGTCATCCCGTAGGGGTCAGTGTTGGGACCCTGCATTTTGGCATTTACTTTTATAATCTCCTGACTTTGAACCAGGAGTACTGGCTTAAGTTATCATGAAGTGTCCATCTGATATCCATATCCCCCAGCAAGATTTCACACTTTGTAAGCAGCTGATGTTCTGAAAATTGGCTAAAATTAAATGCAAACAAGTGTAATATCACATTTGGTAGTCATTTCTGTTCCCTGAACATATGCTGTTGACAGTACCCCACTAGAAATGGAAAATGTAGATAAGGCTTTAGGATTTTGGTAGATAATTCCCTCTCTCTCTTTCGATCATCATGTGAAAACAGTAGTCAAAAAATACTTCTACTTAGCACAACTAATTGCCAATGGAATATTAAGCTGTAAAGGTGTCATCATTCCTTTGTATAAAGCATTGATAAGGCCAATTTTTGAGCACAAAGCCCCCTTTGGGATGTGCGGACATATCAAACAACTAGAAAAACTTTGAGGTTCAGCTTAAAGAGCCAAACTACTAGGAAAGGCTGAAAGAATTGTCTCAGTATTCAGTGTCTTCGTGACTCTTGAGGGATGATTTATCCCTAGTCTTCTGCAGCATTAGAGACAAACCTCCACAAGTCTAATAATCCCAATAATTCCAGAGCAAGGGACATAAGTCTTCACCAGCAGATCAATAAGACACAATGGAGAGACAGCCCATTCACACAGTACCTTCCTCACCTCTGGAACAGACTTTCCTATGGAGTAGTTAGTGCTACACACCACCATCTCTTTGAACAGAACCTAAATGATTAGAAAGGCAGTATGACTTGAGCGGATTCATATCACTTCACTGAAAGACCATTTCACTGAGACCAAAGCACCTAAAGTTAATTTCACTGAAAGTTCATTTCACCTAAAACAGATTTCACTGACAAGTAGTACTCTAAGACAAGTTAAAGGTATATGTCCTTTTCCCCACTGTAGTGTGATCCTGGTGTTAGTATATATGTGTGTGTGTGTGTGTGTGTGTGTATATATATATATATATATATATATATATATATATATATATATATATATATATATAGATATATATATATATATATATATATATATATATATATATATAGTTGGGGGGTGGGGTGCGGGGGGTGTAGCCCCCCTTTAATTTGGTTTTCTGTTGTCTGGTTTTGTTTTACATTATTTGGTAAAACTGAACTAGGTGGTGGGCTATGCCCCCCACACCCTCCATTGTGGGGGGCTGTCCCCCCAACTATATATACCAACACCAGGATCGAACTACAGTGGGGAAAAGGACATATACCTTTGACTTGCCTTAGAGTACTACTTGTCAGTGAAATGAGTTTTAGGTGAAATGAGTTTTAGGTGATTTGGTCTCAGTGAAATGGGTGTCAGTGAAATGGTCTTTCAGTAAAGTGATACGAATCCGACTTGAGCATGGATACTAACAAGGGGTGTATGATCCTGAGACTGAATTGTCTTAAGGTTTATTCATGGAATTCATAGGAATCCTATCTCTTTGAGACTTGTATAATCTAATAAAATTGGCATGTGTGTTATGAGTTTCTCTGTTAAAATGACCGGAGTCTCCTATTGTATTATAGTTCGTAGAAATTATGGCAAGACTGGACACTCAGAGTTAGTAAATTTTTGTCCGAGAGTCATTCTTATAGTCTGATAGTAGCTTTATTGCAGTTTGTCCAGCCATTGGTGTTAACAGGACTTTTATTTTAATCCATTTTTAGATGAGAGTTTAACCAAAGTTCAAACAAAGACAAGTTGATGGTAGTTCGGGAGAAGTTAAGAGATTCTCTGGCACTTATAAAAAAAATAGGAAGGATATTTTAAGATTTATTCATAATACAGAACCAAACTTATGCTTAAACATGTTTCTGACTTTTATGTCAGAGAAGAAAAAGAATCATAAAGAGCTCTCACAAACCACTTAAAATGAGCAGATAAAATAACTAAAATGTAAGTATTTAAAAGAAAAATAGTAATGCATCGTAGTACCCCACCCCTACATAAAATAAACAAGTATACAGTTTGTCTTTTCACTTGTACTATTCCTTCTTCCATTATCAAAATCTGATTTTTTTTCCTTTTCGCTAAACCTAAAATTTACTGTATAAAGCCTCTAGACACCTTTTGTATACACACAATAAAAATTGTATCATGTCTCACTTGTGCTTTCTTCTAAAACGCTTCATCCTACTATACCCTAAAAAAATTGTTCTAAATTCTCCTATGTTGTACAAATATCCCTCTGCAAATTCCCTTGTCTGTTGCTTATATTTAATTTCCACCTTATCTGTTTTTTTCCAAGTGATAATCTCCAAATTATTCCTTGCCACTGGTTCTCGTTTTAAACATCATTTTGCCACCTTAAATACCTTGTCATCAAGTCTCACCATTGGATTAATTTAATTAACACAAGTGAGTGGTTAGTATTATACCATTTCATTCTTTTTTCCTACTGTTTCTTATGTTTAGTTTCTTGTTTTCCTTCCATAGTCATATATGATAGTATTTTTATGTTTTTTTTTAATTTTATTCTTAAAAAACAAAACTTAGATAAATTACCCATCCATCCTTTGACTGGTTGCTACCAGCGTACCATCTCAGGGAAATTTGGCCAAGACACTGAAGAAATTCTCACTCGGTTTGATTGGGATTTTTTTTGTGCCCCCCTGAACTACCACCAACTCAATAAATCATTACAGTATTTTCTCTTAATAATCTGACTTAGCATTCTGTCCATTTTATGCACTATCCTTTTAGATTTGCTAAAATATGTAGAATTAAAAAGACCAAAATATCCATAGAATTAAAAAGACCCAAATATCCATTATCTATTTGAGAATACAGTATGAGATTAAGCCCCAACAAAATGGAATTAATGAAACAAAATTTCTTCTGAAACTTAATTAAAAAATAAAATCCACATTTTCACCATTTTGTATATGTAAAACGTGTGTATTTCTCTCATATATATATATATATATATATATATATATATATATATATATATATATATATATATATATATATATATATATATATTATATATATATATATATATATATATATATATATATATATATATATAAATTTTTTTTTTTTTTTAAATATGGTAGACTAATACCTAGGACATTTCCCTGGTGTTGTAGCCAATATGAATGACATCTTTAGTCTTAACATGCTCCAAGCCACACTGAGTGCAGAAGCATCTTTTTTCAGATGCAACCTCAGAGCACTGTCTGCTTAATTGACTTACTCAGAATCGCACAGTGGGCAGACTGAAACTGACGTAATCAAACTCTGGGCTACAGGATGAAGCTCATTAATATTTCATGGATTTGAGTCTTTGTTTTAACTGGCTTTCTTGGGGAAACCCTTTTATATGAACAGTAAGTTATGCAAAAGAAATTTCAGAGTCACTGGCACTGTTTCAGACTAGTCATGAAATCGCATTCCAAGTTTCTGTTTCGAGTCTTTGTTAGATTATTAACTTGCTAGAACTGTACCCCACTCCAGAAAACAAAGTTATAAGGCTGGTACATTATTTGGGTCTTTGTAGCCAGCTCAATTTCTGTATTAAAAAGAATAAAAAACCACCAGTCTGACCAAACAATAAAGGAAACCACCAGCATTAGCAAAAAACACAGTTTAATATCACTTTCGTCTCAAAAGACTTCTTCAGAATGAAATAAAATGCACACAGCAGCATCCCCTTATATATGAAATCAAAATAATTACTTAATAAAATGCACTAGCAAAAGGCATACAGTAATTTAAAGGCACACATCTAATAACATAACATACAATTCATTCTGAAGAAGTCCAGAAAAAAACTTGGGTTAAGCTTACCTTCTTCCTTCCATACTTTATGCTGCCAACTATCCTTGCCAATTTCCACATTTCATAAACAAAAGTAAAATCATGCCATAATAAAATTGCTAAATTTGCCACTAACCAGCCTTCTTTTTCTTACCACTGTGTACCCCTTAAACTCTGCTGCCTTGAACTACCTCACCATTTAATGCTCACACAACTGCTAACAACCCATACCCTAATCTACAAACCAAACAGCTGCCTTTCACTACAAAATATTTTGCAGCAGAAGTGTTCAGTTGGAGATCTCTGCTCAAGTAACAAATTACTACAAAATCCAAAAATTCTGCATATGGGCTCACTGTACTCAAATGTTTTGCAAAACTGTGGAATTCCTTGCCACTCAAAATAAGACTGACAGGTAAAATAACAAGCTGTACACTCTAATTGAGCAACACCAAAATGATTTTTGGCAATGTTCATATGCTATGCCAGGATAAAACTTTTCTTTGCATACCGTCTTATCCTTTTTCCGAAGACATCTCAAAATCTTACACTTTGTTACCCCTATCTGCAATGCGTTTATCTTAATCTTTCAGATGCAGTTTCTGTCACTATTTCCAAATCCGTCTGGACCACCGATACATTACCACTAAGCTCCTACTATATTTTTTTTAATTGGGCTGAGGATGTGATTAAGATAAGGGAACTAAGTATCACTCCTCATTAGTACCTTTCTTCTTTGCTATTTG
Source organism: Protopterus annectens (assembly GCF_019279795.1). Taxonomy (NCBI): domain Eukaryota; kingdom Metazoa; phylum Chordata; order Ceratodontiformes; family Protopteridae; genus Protopterus; species Protopterus annectens. The sequence continues at coordinate 1,022,086,948 of NC_056748.1, read as the reverse complement.
CAGTTTCGCGTGAAATCTGTATCTTATGGTATTGTAACTACATCTATATGCTACTGTCTTTGACTGATCTTTTGTAATGTATCTAGTAAGATACTTCTGACTTGTTTAATCTAATCTCTCTAGAATCCTTCCGTGATGAGACATTATAATTCACTGTTGTAAAGTCTCACCTTCTAATTATTGCTATTTATGTTACCCTAGATTGCTGCAACTACCTGTGAAAAGAAGTTATTTATTTATTTATTTGTTTTTGTTTGCTAGGAAAGTCTGACTGGGTAATACCCATTTTCAGTGGAGGCCCGGGGAGGGTTCCATTTACAGCTCCATTGTTACAAAGAAATAAAACCTGGAAACTATATCAAATAACTAAACTACTGAAACACCTACTAGAATTCAAGCAACTTCGTAACTCCATAAAAAACTTATAACCAGAGATTGTAAAACATACTACCTCAAACTTCAAACCAGCCACTCAACCAACCCCAAAAAGTTCTGGGCCACAATCTCCTCCCTCCTCCACCCTAGTAACAGAGAGTCCCTTCCCAAACCTTACAGACCTGGACACTGCCACTCAATTTAACTCCTTCTTCATAGACTGCATAGCCAAACTGTCGTCCTCCTTTTCCCCACTCCCCCAAATAACTCCTCCACCCCCCAACCACTTACCCCCCCTTTCAACCTTGACCCCATCCCCACATGTACTATAAAAAAAAAACTACTACTCCAACTAAAACCTAGCCGGAACGCACCTGACAATCTCCCAACAGCCTTCCTAAAACTGTCTGCTGACAGCATAGCCCTTCACATTTTCATCTGACTCAACAGATCCATCCTAGAAGCATATGTCCCATCCATCTGGATCAAAGCATACATTATCCCACTACACAAAGGAGGCAAAAACAATGATACCTCCAATTTCAGACCTATAGCTATCCTTTGCCCGTTTTCAAAAATCCTGGTAAAATGTATCCAACGTATGTCACACCTTACTCAAAACAACCTTCTTACCCCTATTCAACTGGCTTCCATCCTGGCCACAGTACCATGACTGCCCTCCTATCCTTTCTCAAAACCATAAACAAAGCTTGCGACTCTGGTAAACTTGTATCTTCCCTGTTCCTTGACCTGTCCAAAGCTTTTGACACCATCTCCCACCCTCTACTGTTAACCCAACTGTCATCCCTCAACCTTTCCACTTCTACCTTAGACTGATTCTCAAGCTATCTCTCTGAATGTCAGCAAGCCATTCACTGGAAATCTTCAACCTCTCTCTTTCAACACACTGTCACCGGGGTCCCACAAGGTTCTGTTCTAGGACCTCTATTCTTCAATATATTTAACGATTTCCACCACGCCATCCCTGACTCATCAATAATCCAGTATGCTAATGACCCAACAGTCTTCTGCTCTACTTACACTGCCTCCGACCCTCTTCTAAAACCTCAGTTCGCCTTCTCTGAAACAGAATCCTGGATGAAAAATAACCACCTTGCCCTTAGTTAATAAAACTAAACTTATGATCTTTTCCCACTCCAGAAACTCCCCAAAAGACAAAAACTCTCTCAGTACTTGGTAGCGATAACATCGCAATCGAAATCATATAGAACACCAAACTCCTCGGCGTCATCATTGACGACCTTCTAAAATTTGACACTCCTATTCAATCCACTATTAAGGGACTTCTATACAGGTACAACTGCTACCTCTCCCCCTCCCCTCCACTAGAAAAACCCTTGCTTCCACCTGCCTTCTCCCCTCTCCTCCCTGTTAAACGATCTCCAACTCTGTCTACAATCCAAACTCGAATCATGCTATAATAAAATAAGCAAATTTGCTACCAACTCAAAAAACTCCACCCACCACTGCCACTCTCTTTATACTTTACAGTGTTATTTCCCTTATCCGGAGCACTCCGGCCTCTTTTTCAAAAAGAAAAAGGCTTCCTTCTTCAGAATTATTGACAGAACAGGATTCTGAGGAATCAAATTACTCAGACTTGGAAGAGGATCAGCAACTCTTACTGCTTTTGAGGATTCAGATGCAGAGGAATCAATCCCTTCTGCCTTCCCACCAGAAGATTTTTCCTTTGTTGAAACCCTCCATACCCTCAGGGAACATTTCCAAAGGGAATCTCAGGGCTTCCCTCAATCCAAGAAAAGGCTAAGAGCATTTCTAGACCTTCCTCAGCACAGACCTTTTGCTATCCCCCCTGTATTAGATGTGGTGGATTATGTTTTCCTTGAATCCAGCTTAGCCCCAGATGCCCTTCCTCCTGCCCCCGGTAAGCCTGACAGGTATTACAGGGTACCAGACACCCACAAATTCCTGTACAGAAATCCTGCTGCAGACCTGGAGGCCATTACACGGCGCCCCAAAGGAGCCCGGGCAAGTTCAGTAAAGAACCCTACTCCTTCTGATAGAGGCCAGAGCTCTGGACAGATGGGGTATAAAGGTATATTCCTCTACAACCTTAGTCATCAGAGCTTTCAACTGTCAGTTCCATATGATAAAATATCAACAGCACAATTTGGAACTATTAAAGCAAAAAAATTCTACTTTTCCTAACTACCAGTTCTAATGAGCTAGCAGATTTATTGCACTCCTCTTGTCAAGTTACTAGGCATTCTTTGCACATTACGGATTTGTTGCATTAGAAGCATCTAGTAGGGCAGCAGTGTCTGGATCTGTCATTCGGAGACATGCATGGTTGAAGGAACAACCTCTACCTGATCATGTCAAGTCTAAGTTAATTGATGCACCTTTGGATAAAGACCGCTTGTCTGGGTAAAAAGCAGAAGAGGTACTTAAGAAAATGGAAGACAAAGCAAAATCTAAAGCAAAATCTATGCAAAATCTATGCAAACAGTAAAAGACTTTTCGAGTTCAACCACCTAGATTCAGCAGGGACATTCCTTCGAAGCACTGGTCCTTTCCTGACCCTAGCAGATGGTTGCAAGCTAAGCCCCGCAGGGACAGGCCATCCAGGTCCATACAGCAGGGTCAACAGAGTACCAAACAGTAGACCACATCCGCCTCTAAGGCAGGGAGTTAAAAGCCATCCCCTCTATGGCAAAAACTCTGTGACTCCCCCCACCCTCTCTTCACCCAAAAGCTCAGAGGAAGGCTGCCCTCTGCAAAGAAAATTGGCTGTCTGTAACCAAGGACCAATGGGTCTTACAGACCATTTTTAAGGGATACAAATTAAATTTCTGTGAACTCCCTATCCTCAAAGGTACACAGACCTCTCCAAATCAGTCGGCAGAGGGATTAAAACAAATCCAAACCCTCATATCCCAGGGGGCAGTAGAACCTGTTTCCACAGATCAAGCAGGCAAAGGCTTCTATTCCATCCTGGATTTATCCACTATGAACACCTCCCTGGTGGTCCCCAAATTCAAAATGCTAACCTTGTAGCAGCTGCTGCCTATGCTGACAAAAAATGCCTGGTTAGTGACCCTGGACTTAAAAGATGCATACCCCTATATCCCCATAATG